>NC_063058.1:34651136-34809368 GCF_018812025.1 Megalobrama amblycephala | reverse complement strand
ATGAGAAGTTCGTCCTTGTTGATTGGATCTTTTTGCTTCACAGCAAGTCATAAGCATTACTAGTAGTATCCATTTCTTCCTAAAGCATTACTGAAGATTCATTACTGTCTACCTCTAATATGAACAGCTTAGCCATCATCATCATCATCATCATCACCTCTTCCCATGTAGATCCCCACAGGTTTGTCTCTTGGTAAACTAACCTGTAATGAATCCCTAAACCATATCTGTGTGTCAGTGTAACTTAACACAATTTCTACCCTGTTCACTGGGGGAAAAAAGACTTTTAATTGCTGATCAATGCTCATTTCTGTACCATTTCTGTGTGAATTTCTGCCGCCTACTGAGTCGCTAATGCTTTTTATGTCCTGAAAAATGGATCAAAGGTCTACAGTCTCTTGGTGCAAGAGAGCCCAGTATTATAACGTCAGTTATATTTGACTTTCCATTCAAATAAAGAACAATTTTGTATTTAAATCATGTTGTGATTATTACAGATTTATTTTACATGCATATTATGACCTCGCTGAGTAACATTTTCATAGATATGCCTTAAAAAATTAAACTTCCTCATATGGATGTGATATTTAATTGGACCCATAACCTGCATTTAACAGCCATTTCACTTTAACTCTTGTGCGGTCTTCGTTTGAGAAGTACACTCAGGGTCTTTGGTTTCTCCAGAGACCCCAGGCAACAAAATGTAATTTTGTAACAAAATTATTGTTTCTTTTTAAAACAGTTGTAATTTTACTCTGTTTATTAATGTTTTTACTTCATATTTGTGCAGTTTTTGGAGGATTTATCATGTCTTTTAAATTTATATAAATAAATAAATAAATATTTTTTAAATAGGTTTTTATACAAAAACAGCTTTTTATGTAAAATTCACTTTATAAAATACCCACATTTCTAACTTTCATTCATGGGGATAACATGGATAATTTGACATGGTTTAGTGTAAGATTTTTGCCCATCTTTTGGAAAATGCAGTTTTAAAAGTAAAAAATTATCATTTTTACCAGTAGATGGCTGCAGAGCTCCACTATTTGCCATTTGACTGACTGAAAGACATCTTTTCACAAGTATTTTTCAGTTGGATTCATATCTAAATATAATGAAATCACAATTATGACAATAAAAGCTACTTTTTGACAAAGTTTAGTATTTTTTTAATGAAAAAAAAAATCAGTTTTTCAATATTATTACATTATGATGAGACCCCGCTGAGAAAATGAACAAAATTCATCCTCAAAATCAACATTTTTGAAAAACTTATTTTTTTAGTATAAAAAAAATGCTAAACTTTGACAAAAAGTAGCTTTTATAGTCATAATTGTGATTTCATTATATTTAGAACTGAAAAATACTTGTGAAAAGATGTCTTTCAGTCAGTCAAATAGCACATAGTGGAGCTCTGCTGCCATCTATTGGTAAAAGTAATCATTTTTTTACTTTTAAAACTGCATTTTCTGAAAGATGGGCAAAAATCTTACACTAAACCATGTCAAATTATCCATGTTATCCCCATGAATGAAAGTTAGAAATGTGGGTCTTATATAATTTTACATAAAAAGATGTTTTTGTATAAAAATATTCATTTATTTATTTATTAAATAAATTTAAAAGACATGATAAATCCTTCAAAAACTGCACAAATATGAAGTAAAAACATTAATAAACAGAGTAAAATTACATTTGTTTTTTAAAAACAACTAGTTTGTTACCAGGGATGCAGGGATGGTAAGGGGGGAAAAGGTGAGAACATTGCGTGGGGCGGGGGCATGCTTCGCACAATGTTTTTTAAAAAAAATATTTGCTTTACATGCTCATTTGTAGTTACTTTAAGGGATTTTTTATTTATTTTTAATACCGTATATATCCAAAACTGTAATGCAGGATATTTAAAGGTGCTCTAAGCGATGTCACACGTTTTTAGGCCAAAACATTTTTTGTCACATACAGCAAACATCTCCTCACTATCCGCTAGCTGCCTGTCCCCTGAACACACTGTAAAAAAACGCGGTCTCTGTAGTCGCCACAAGCTCCAAAAACGGCAATAAAAACAAACTGGTGCAGCCTGGACCACGAATCATAATAAACATGCTCCAGCCAATAACCGACAAGAATGATTTTAAATGCGCGTTCATGACTGTTTCAGGAAGCAGGGAGGGGAGGGGGAGGAGGAGGGAGGGAGGGTCTAGCTAGCCTCTGTTTTGTTTGACAACACTTCGAACGCCAACAGGAAGTTACTCCGCCCAGGATCGCTTATAGCACCTTTAAGACAATATTGGCTGATTAGATGGCAATACTGAGCCAAACTGCAAACTGTTTGCCATCTCTCTTCACCGTTCCCACATCTCAGACCTCAAATACACCCATAAAAACACTTTCTCCTTGGATCTATGCAAATCCCATAAGTGACCTATTTTGATCTCAAAAAGGTGAGTTGTCACTGAAAGGTGAGGAGTTTGCATCTATGAGTTACAAAATTACATTTTGTTGCCTGGGGTCTCTGGAGACCCCAAATACCCTGAGTGTGACTTTTTCTTCTACACTAACATAAAAACAAGATATCACTCCAATGCTTTTTATTTGTAGATCTAGAAAGTGTTAACTGTACAAAGTTTCATGTCATTTGGACAAAGATAACATTTTTATTTTATTTTAGCAAACGTCGTTTGGGGTCTAAAAAGTCCCTATAAGTGTTAAATGAGCTGTAATTTTATCCAAATGCGAGGATTAATGTTTGTTTACAACGTCTTAAGACAATACATATCTCAAGACCTCTATTTAACAAAGAAGGAGGGTCTTTCATAAAAAACATCCCGTCTCAACAAATTAAATCCACGGCTGATGTAACGGGCATGCAGAACAGGCCAATCACAAACACAATAACAAACCCATCCATGTCTATCCCAGTGTCCAAGCGACTAGCCAATCGCGCTTCGAGTTCACCTGACTGACGTACGTCTCCACCAATAGGAGGCCAGATCTAAAAGTAATCAGTCCTGCCTTCGCGGAGAATGCCAGAGATACTCGGTAATGGCGACAGGTTTGGTAAGTAAAAAAAGTTGTTGAAATATTACAATGAAACGAAACAGTAATGTCAATGAAGTTTATTTCATGTGACTATTTTAGACGGCGACGGTTGCGGCCGTTGCGAACAAAAAGACTGTCATTCATTGTTTCGACCGCAAATGACAACTTTATACTTGATGTTTTTTTCCCTCTGTGACGTTTGTTGTTTTGCTTGTGGTTTAGTAATTCTCTACCTCACCTTAGCGACGATCATTAAACACAACCAGTTGTGTTTTTTATTAAAGCCAAGAAGAAAACAGGGTCTCCATTCATTACACTAGGGGGAAAAGGAAGGACTTGATGTACCATGTCTCAACTTGTTGACATTCTTTTGTTTACAGCTCCACCATTGACATTTGAGATCAGTTTTAAGCGTTTATTATCATTATTTCTACATGGATCAAACGTCTGACCACTGGATGGTCAATATAAGATGCGTTTTTATTAAACACCGCAGGTGTTGATTCATTTTTAGCGATTTTTTCCAAACAAAGACCGTCGTATTGTTGCTACAGCCGTATTGAAGTTATTATCCCCGTGGTTTGTCATAAAATCGACATTATTCGTGTTAAAATATCAATTCTAAACCAAAACGTTTATGCGCTTTCATCCATTTTGTTTAGCGTTAATTCGCGAGTGCAGAAAAATCTTATTTTCTTCCTGTGTGGAAAACTGAAACCGAGCAAAATGGCCTCAAATAACGCTTTCCGCTCTTAAACACGGACTGATCTTCGATTGAATCGAACGACGAGGCTTAAATCTACGAATTTCAAAAGTAATGGTGAATTTTCTAGCGCAATCTATCGCTGTTATTGATCCCCCGTTGTTACGCAGTTATGAATGAATGAGCTGCGCTGCGCATGCGCGAAGTCCCAGAAAGTTTATAAACAAGCCTTGCGTGCAATGCGAGTCACGTGACCGCGCTTTACAGCAGTATGTTCGCAAAAAAAGCAAAACGCGTAACGTAACACGCCTAAATTAATGACTCAAACGCCTTTTAAATTCTCTCATTTAACATACGTTACGTGTGCACAAGCAGTGGCCAAGAACATATTGCACAATACCCCACAGAACAGGCTGTTTTTTCCCCTCTGTTCATTCATTCATTCATTCATTCATTTATTCAAAAACAAAAGTCTACATATTGCAAAAGCAAACACAAACACAAAGTAAAAGCATATGCAAGTATGCTGGTCTGGAAATTACCTACCTCATTTTTCTTTCACTTTAAGCGCTTCTCTTGCATTCGCAGCCTGCTCAGCTGACATGTCATAATATGGTGTGGGAAGTGAAAACTCAGTCGGTCCCCCAGAGAGTCCAGCAAGTCCAGTCACAGAGCTCAGGTATGGACGAGGCATTCGACCTGCTCAAGTGCAATGAGCGTCTGCCCTCCTCACCTGGCTGCCCTTCTAACGAGAGTCACATGGAGTACGGTAAATAAGCGTACCACTCACGTTTTCATCTAAAAATGTAAAAATCAAGTGCAAAAAAATTTGCAATGACAGTTTCTGTCTGTGCAGATGACCTTCCTGAGCTGCAGGAGGTGCAGGATGACCAGACGACCCCCGGCGTGTTCCAGGTGGCCCCGGGCGTGTCCCATCATGAGGAGGGGCTCGGCGAAGGATGGAGCTCCAGGCCAGAGGGCAGTGTTTCACACACAAACTGGCTGACCGAGCTGGCCAACATCGCCACGAGCCCTCAAAGCCCCCTGCTCCAGAACGCCCCACACAACCGGTCAGGAATTGCGCAATTGCAGATTCATGTAAATTGTGCAGCTCAGGCTATACTGATGATGCATTATCATTGCAGGTCTTCTCCTGTCCACATCTTCTCCAGCAGTAGCAGTTTACATTCCTACGCTAGACCCCCTCTGTCTTCCAGCAGCGCCCCCAGCCCCGCCCGCAGCCACATGAGAGAACGCCGCCGCACCAGGGTACGACCACCGGCGTTTCCAAACACAAACACTAATAATGAGCTTTAAAGGGTTAGTTCACCCAAAAATTTAAATAATGTAATTTATTTCTCATGCCGTTCCACACCCGTAACACCTTCGTTCATCTTCGGTACACAAATTAAGATATTTTTGTTGAAATCCGAAGGCTCAGTGAGGCCTGCATTCACAGCAATGACATTTCCTCTCTCAAGATCCATTAATGTACTAAAAACATATTTAAATCAGTTCATGTGAGTACAGTGGTTCAATATTAATATTATAAAGTGACGAGAATATTTTTGGTATCTCCCCCCCCCCAATAATTACAAATGACAAAATTGTCCCCCCTCCCTAATATTTGAAATTCTTGCACTGCTCTGCTGCACTTCATTACACAGCGCTCTGTATGTGTTCAGGATGACAAAAGGTTTAAAAGATAAATTGTTTTAGTCTAACAGTGCTCATCAGTGTCAAAATGATTGAGATAGCCAATCAAATCAAAGTAGGCGGGGTTTACTGTTCACAGATGCAGATTTGTGAATTCCAGCACGAAGCGTCAGTTTAACATTGAAAGAGAGTGAGGTAAGTTGTAAATAGTGAAACATTTAATACGGTACATGTTTTGCGATAGAAATGGTAAAAGATCAACAGTAACATGAAGTGATGCAAACTACTTGAATTTCTTTTTATCAAATAATATGTATTTATGTGATTCATGTAATTCCTAACTGAGTGTGACGAGGTACTTTTATGTTTTCGACACATTAGGCATACAAATAAAATGTAGCCTACATGTGTGCATATTTTAATGCAAATATTATTTGCAAATAGTTCAAAAAATATTATTTCCCAACTACAATTAGACCTAGAGTTTCCTTAACTGTTCTGTTTATTTATTGGTCCCCTCAATGTTCAAGATATGGTTATGGCCTTGCTATAGAATGCAGTTGGAATACCCCTAAAATTCAAGATATTGGCGAAAATACCCCTGTACGAGTTTTTGTCTCATATTTATATCATATGATAGCTAAGCAATTGCTGTTTTTGTCCCAAATAGCACGAGTGCAAGTGTGATATTGACAGTTCAATAAATAAGAAGGTAATATTGTGATATATTTTACTCACAATATTGTCTGTTTTTGTTAATTTTTTCCAACGAAAATATTGCCTATAAAGCCAGAGCAGAACTGTTGGGCGTCTCCAAGAAACACACTGCGGTGTTTCATTTCTGGATGAATCCACGTTTATTCAGTAAATCAGTCGGATCAACAAATGATTCAATGTCCCATTCACAAAAAGAGCCATTTACTCCATTCCTGAATGAATTAGCCATCTTAATGAATCAGTTGGGTTAACCAATGATTCAATGGTCCATTCATAAAAAGAGCCATTTACTCCATTCCTGAATGAATCAGCCGTCTTAACGAATCAGTCGGGTTAACCAATGATTCAATGGCCCATTCATAAAAAGAGCCATTTACTCCATTCCTGAATGAATTAGCCATCTTAACGAATCAGTCAGGTAAACCAATGATTCAATGGTCCATTCATAAAAAGAGCCATTTACTCCATTACTGAATGAATTAGCCGTCTTAACGAATCAGTCAGGTAAACCAATGATTCAATGGTCCATTCATAAAAAGAGCCATTTACTCCATTACTGAATGAATTAGCCGTCTTAACGAATCAGTCAGGTAAACCAATGATTCAATGGCCCAATCATAAAAAGAGCCATTTACTCCATTCCTGAATGAATCTGCCATCTTAACGAATCAGTCAGGTTAACCAATGATTCAATGGTCCATTCATAAAAAGAGCCATTTACTCCATTCCTGAATGAATCAGCCATCTTAACGAATCAGTCAGGTTAACCAATGATTCAATGGTCCATTCATAAAAAGAGCCATTTACTCCATTCCTGAATGAATCAGCCATCTTAACGAATCAGTCGGGTTAACCAATGATTCAATGGCCAATCATAAAAAGAGCCATTTACTCCATTCCTGAATGAATCAGCCATCTTAACGAATCAGTCAGGTTAACCAATGATTCAATGGTCCATTCATAAAAAGAGCCATTTACTCCATTCCTGAATGAATCTGCCATCTTAACGAATCAGTCAGGTTAACCAATGATTCAATGGTCCATTCATAAAAAGAGCCATTTACTCCATTCCTGAATGAATCAGCCATCTTAACGAATCATTCGGGTTAACCAATGATTCAATGGCCTATTATAAAAAGAGCCATTAGGTGTGTTCGACTTGAAGCGACTTTGATGTCATACGCCAATTGGTCTGTGCAGCGAACACACCTATTTACCTCATTCCTGAATGAATCAGCCATTTGAACGAATCGAATTAATGAATGACTCAATGACTTACTCATTTAGACATTTACCGCCACCTACTGGCAGTTTTAGTTTCTTATTTAGAGTATCATTTCATTAAAAAAAAAAAATAGATAGTTTGCCCAAAAATGAAAACTGTTTATATACATTTAATCACCCTCATGTTGTTTCAAACCTGTATGACTTTTGTGGAACAATAAAGAAGATATTTTGAAGAATGTTGGTAACCAAACTGTTTTGGTCTGTAAATACATCTAAATACCGATTCAGATGCAGCTTCTGAAAAAAATCATGGCTGCCTTGTAGTTTGTGTAATAAATTCTATGTTGAATCAAATAAAATATTTATTTCTAAAACTACTTTTTGTTATCTATATGCTTTTCTCATTTAAAACAATAATGACTTTAAATGATCTTTTTGGGGTAATTTCTCAGCCAAATTTGATTACTTTGATTAGATTGCGATCAATATTTTATATGCAACACTATGCAACATTTGGCACTCTAAACATAAGATTTACAGTTTGACTGAAAGCATGCATTATGTTGCTGTTCTTAATAACATTAGCGGCCACATGGCCTGTAAGTCAGTAATTTTATTTACTGTTAATTTTGGATCCCGGCTGACAGTTAAAGAGTAAATAGAATATAGTATAGACTTTTAAGGCTGTTTTGTGTGCAATTTACAGGCCAGCAGTGAGTCGGAGTCCGGCATTTTCTGTATGTCGTCTCTGTCCGATGATGACGACATGGGATGGTCCCACTCCTGGCCCTCCACTGCCTGGCATTGTTTCATGAAAGGTAAAGACACACACAGATCATATGCCATTACTGAATATCTCTGACTTAGAGAAGTGTGGTGAACAGCACCTTCTGCTGTTACAAATGCAGAGCAGCAGGAGTAAAAGAGGAAAACAGGCGTGTCTCTGGGTCACAGGAGGGACATGAAGTCCTCAGAACAGATTCTGTTCCTCACACCCTCTTCCTAGAACATGTTTGTTTATACTTAGATGTGGTTTTAACAAAAGTGTATTTAGTTTAATTTTTCTCTTTTGATATGTGGGTATCTGCAAACTGTCTTTTTCCTCCAGGAACACGTTTACGCTTCCACAAAGGTCTGAACGTGGAGTGGCAGGAGGCAGAGGATGTGTTGGAGTCGGATGAAGATTCTGATGACGAGGGAGAAGCACAGTCCAACCCAATGAAGGTAATGATGCACACATGAGCACTGTAATTATTCAAGTATGCATTGAAAAATCTTATTGCCAAAGTAATTTATGTTTGTTTGTCTCGCAGAGTTATGGCTCTGATGGTCTAAAGCTGGTGGTCTTTGAGGAGAGTGTGTCGTTCGGCCAATCTGTCCTGAAATTAACCTTTGACCCTGGTTCCCCTGAAGCAGGGCTTCTGACCGCTGAGTGCAGATTGGACCATCCGTTTTTTGTGAAAAATAAAGGTAAATGCAGAAGCCCTTTTCTATGCATTATCGTTAAAAGATCAGTGTGATTTCAGAAGATTATTCTAACTGTGTGTGTGTGTGTGTGTGTGTGTTAGGCTGGTCTTCTTTCTATCCCAGCCTTACCGTTGTACAGCACGGCATTCCCTGCTATGACATGCAGGTTGGAGACTTGTGTCTGCCGCCAGGACACCGTGACGCCATCAACTGTGATGACTCTGTCGTTTTTGACACTTTTAGGAGGTAACCTGCGTTGTTATTGTTAACTAATTTTCCTTAATTGAAATAAAGCTGAATATTAGATTAAAATATAACAAATATTAGATGGAAAACCCTAAAACTTTGAAATGTTGCCTTGGCCACTAAAAGCCGTGTGCACACTGTGTGATTTTGGCCACGATTTGGTCGTCAGACATATTTTGAGAAACAAAATTACTAAAATTAAAATGAGAACTGAAAATATTATATCAAAAGCTAATCCAAAATACTGTATTAATGAATATTATAATAGTATATAATACTAAAATAACACTGGGAGGTAAAAACAAACAAGTTTTTGAATAAATCTCACATATCCAGGTCAAAATTAACTGTTATAAATCTGTTAAAAATCTATTATATTCTATGTAATGAAAACAGCCCATTTTTCATTATATATATGTATATTATACATACATTATATATATTTTATACATACATTTTTTTCTTATTTTTTCAAACTTATTGGGTTTTTTTTTGTAATTCCTATCTTTTTTAAGGGTGGATTTCCTTATATAATACAGTAAAAAAAAAAACAATCAGAACAAACTAAAGGCAATAAAACAAATACTACCATGATGTATAAATATTAAATTCAAATAATATATCGGATATAAAGTAACACTTTACAATAAGGTCTCATTTGTTAACATTACTTTAATGCATCAACTAGCAATGAACAATACATTTGTACAGCATTTATTAATCTTTGTTAAATAAAAATGTTCATGTTAGTTCTCAGTGCGTTAACTAATATTAACAGATACTACTTTTAATCTTAAAAATGTATTAGAAAATGTTTTTTTTTTGTTTGTTTTTTTTTTCATTGTGGAAATGACAAATTGGGGGGGGTGATTTAATGTAATACATGACCTCATTTGATACTTTTTTGCAACTTTTGTTTTAATTTAATTTGTTCATTTTATTTTTTTTTTAACACTTTATTTATTGGATTTTTCTTTTAACATATCCAAACCATACAACACATATAAACCAACACATATTCACTCATATCTAACGTATAACCAACAAATAATTACACACAGAGAAAAAAAAAAAAAAAAAAAAATTACAAAATACACAGAAAACAACTGTAGACTAAATGTATAAAACTAAAGTGGGGGGTATTAGTCCACCTCAAGTATGAATTCCATCCTTTGAGCTCGATTAACCATTTATCTCAATGAATCAATTCAACCACTTCCCGTAGAGCCAATATTACCGAAGTAATTTATAAAAGGTTGCCATATGTCAGAAAATTTTTCCTCTTTATTTTTTAAGGAGAATCTGATTTTCTCTAGCTCCAAATGTTTCATTACATCCCTCATAAGATTTATATATGTGGGGGCAGCTTTCTGTTTCCAGTTTAACAATATTAATCTTCGTGCTAGTAAACAGACAAATGAAATTATGTTTTGTTCGGCCCTGTTTTTAACTATCTCATATTTAACAATACCTAAAACTGCCACCAGGGGATCTAAGTCAATAGACCTTTGTAATAATCTTGACAATGTCAGAGAAATACTTCTCCAGTAGGATGATAATTTTGGGCAACTCCAAAACATATGGGCCAGTGATGCCGGTGCATGCCCACAACGATCACAAGAAGGGTCTACATTTGGGAATATCTTACTGAGTTTTTGCTTAGACCAGTGTAAACGATGTATTACTTTAAACTGTATGAGTCCGTGTCTTGCACATACTGATGAGCTATGAATCTGTTTAAGCGCCGCCTCCCATTGCTCCTCTGTTATTTCAACATCTAAGTCTTTCACCCAAGAGGATTTTAAGTGTTCTAGAGTTGATGTGCTTGTCAACTGAAATAGTGCTTCATATATATTTGAAATACCTCTTTTTTTGTGAGGGTCACGCAAAAGTATCATTTCCATTATGGATTGATTTGGGGAGTTGGGGTATAATGGATTATTTTGTTTAACAAAGTTTCGTAGCTGCAAATATTTAAAAAAATGTGATCGAGGTATGTTATATTTCTTTTGTAGCTGCTCAAATGATGGAAACACATTATCAATAAATAAGTCTGTAAAACTATAAATTCCTTTTCCAACCCAATCATCAAATGTTGTACTTTTAAATGAGGGAGCAAACGAGTGATTTTTTATAATAGGGCTTTGGAGAGAACCAGTCTGCCAGCCAAAAAATTTTCGGACCTGGGACCAGATCTTGAGTGTATGTGAAACTATTGGATTATATAATGGATAAGGGTGTAAAGTGGCTAAAGATGAAAACAATAGAGCAGAAAGTGAGGAAGGATAACAGCATACGCTTTCTATGTTTACCCATAACTGGGGTTGTTTTTGCAACCAGTAGGCCATCATTCTTATATTACTCGCCCAGTAATAAATCTGAAAGTTTGGAAGTCCCATTCCTCCTTTTGATTTGGGTCTCTGTAAAAATACCTTCCTTATTCTAGGAATCTTCCTATCCCAAATAAATTCCGAAATAATTTTATCAAGAATATGGAAAAAACTCTTCTTGATATATATTGGTATACACTGAAATAGAAATAAAAATTTGGGAAGAATGTTCATTTTGATAATATTAATTTTCCCTGCTAATGAGATAGCTATATGAGACCATCTCTGTAGATCCTGTGTTATTTGATCAAGTAATTTTGAAAAATTCTCTTTAAATAGATCTACAAATATCTTAGTGACATTAATTCCTAAGTATTTAAACTGGGTTAAAGTTTTAAAGGGCAGTGTTTCAAAAGATTGTTGATCAGCTAAATTGTTAATTGGAAATAGTATACTTTTCCCCATGTTAAGTTTATACCCTGAGATTTGTCCAAATTTCTTTAAAGTGGAAGTTATTGCAGGAATAGATTTAGATGGGTTGGAAATATATAATAATAAATCATCTGCATATAATGATACTTTATGTTCCCCTTCCCCTCGAAAGACCCCACTGTAAACTGTTAAGTTTCGTAAAGAGATTGCCAGAGGTTCGATTGCTAATGCAAAAAGCATTGGAGATAATGGGCAGCCTTGTCTAGTAGAACGTTCTAACATAAAGTAATCAGACCGTAATTTATTTGTCTGTACTGATGACATTGGGGATGCATAAAGAAGCCTAATCCACGAAATAAATATAGATCCGAAACCAAACCTTGACAGGGCCGAGAAGAGATAATCCCACTCGACCCTGTCAAAGGCCTTTTCAGCATCCAATGAAATAAGGATTTCCGAATAAGATCTTGAGTGAGAAGAGTATATTATATTGAATAATCTGCGAATGTTGTGAACCATTTGTCTATTTTTGATGAAACCAGTCTGATCTTCATGAATTATTGATGGAAGTATATTTTCTAACCTGATGGCCATTATTTTAGCTAATATTTTGTTGTCAACGTTTAGTAGGCTCACTGGTCTATATGATGCTGGATCAAGTGGGTCCTTTCCTTTTTTATGCAGTAAAGAAATAGACGCTTGGTAAAACGTGGCTGGAAGAAGACCCCTCTCTAATGATTCATTAAAAACATCTAGAAGGAGAGGGGCGATGTCAGCAAGAAACATCTTGTAAAATTCTGGCGTATACCCATCTGGACCTGGTGCCTTTGAAGATTGTAAATTCTGTATTGCAATCCTAACCTCTTCTAGGGAAATAGGTTCCTCCAATAGCTTTTTATCTCTTTCATTAATAGAAGGGATATCCAAATTATCAAAGAAGTCATCCAAGAGTTTGACTTCTTTTACTGATTCTGTTGAATATAGTTTACTATAAAAAAATTTAAATTCTTGATTAATTTCTAATTGATCTTTTGTTATACAACCAGAACCTGTGCGAATCTCAGTTATTAATTTTGATGTCTCAGATACTCTTATCTGATGAGCCAAATACTTTCCTATTTTATCACCATATTCATAATATTTATGTCTGGAACGATTTATTAATTTAACAGTCTCATCTGATGCTAGAAGATTAAATTCTGTTTGCAACGTTATTCTTTTTGTCAGAAGTTCAGCAGTAGGAGATTCTGCATATTGGTGATCTATTTCTGAAATTTGTTCTATTAATTTTAGCCTTTTCTCTTTTTTAGCCTTAGTCTGATGTGCAGAAAAAGAGATAATTTGACCACGTAAATAAGCTTTCAAAGCTTCCCATAATATGCTTTTAGATATCTCAGGGGTTTTGTTGATTTGCATATAAAATTCTATTTGGGATTTTATAAACTCAACATGTGTTTCGTTAGACAATAAACTATTATCCATTCGCCAGGTTCTGGAAGTATATCTGTTGGGGAAGGTTAGTTGTAATTTTAATGGGGCATGATCTGATAAGACAATGGCTTCATAGTCAATATACTTTACTGACGAAAGTAATCTGGAGTCTAAGAAAAAATAATCAATCCTAGAATAAGAATTGTGCGGTTGCGAGAAGAAAGAATACTTTTTAGTGGTTGGGTTTAAATATCTCCAAGCTTCTATTAAATTTGCTGATTTTAAAAAATTCTGGATTAGTTTGGCTGATTTAGATACAGACTGTTGTCTGCTTGATGATCTGTCCAATACCGTATCCATTACCAGATTAAAATCTCCTGCTAAAATTAGGTTGTGGCTATGAAGGTTGGGTAGGATTGCTAATACTGAATTTATAAATTTCTCATCATCGTAGTTGGGAGCATAGATGTTCGCCAGTGTTACAGGGGTATTATAAAGTTTCCCGGTTACAATAATATATCTACCATTTGGGTCAGATATTATATCAGATGTAGTAAAAGGAATACTTTTATTGATTATGATGGCCGTTCCACGTGACTTGCAATTAAATTTTGAGTGAAACACGTGCCCGATCCAATTTTTATATAATTGTTTGTGTGCATGATTTTTGAGATGTGTCTCTTGTAGAAAGGCAACATCCGCTCCCAGCTTCCTAAGATGAGCCAGTATATTACCTCTTTTCACAGCACCATTCAGGCCTTTACAATTCCACGTGACAAACTGCACATTAGTCTCTTCAAGTGTTTTTAAAGATCCCGTCATAATTCTAACAACATTCTATATTGATAGAGGGTGGAAGAAATAGGTAAATATCCCCGCATCCACATAGAAAGGAGAGAAAAAAAAAAAAAAAAAAAAAAGGAAAAAAAAAAAAAAAACATATATAACACTTAACCACATAAGAACTCCAAACTCTTCAACATTAACATTTGCCCATCCCACCCCCGCCACTTCCCAAACAAGTAGTAGGGGAATAACAAATTCACCAAAAACAATATTGCTGTTTCCAACAGCTTGAGAGAAAGCTAAACGAAAACTAAACGAGATTCTCTCTGCTCCTCTTTGATATTTATGTGTTTAAGACATCTGAACCCCAATCAATTATTAGATTATACTATAAAGCAACAGCAAGTAATGACAAAGGAAATATTATAAAAATAAAGTCCCTTCTTACATATCGGCCAACAGTTTAACATAAATCCCGAGTTCCTGCTAGATAATCGTGTAATCACTTCACTTCTTGTTATGTAAAGGTATAACTACATCATAACAAACAGGGGAAAAGATCTTAAAGTATCATCAGATTACGTGTGTGTGTCAGTAACACACAAAAAGTGACTATTCAAGCTATACTTGCACAAGTCAGCTCGTAGTAATTTTCTGATTGAAGAATTCTTCGGCAGCTCGCGGAGAGTCAAATGAGTGCCTAATGCCGTCCACCGTGATAGCGAGTCTTGCTGGGTAGAACAGGCTGTACGCTATGTTGGCTTCACGGAGTTTTCTTTTCACCGGGTTGAAAGCCGCGCGCAATCTGGTGACTTCCGGACTCATATCTGGAAAGATATGTACCTGGGCTCCCTTGTACATGAGTCTGCCTTTCGCCTTGCCGAGATCCAGTATCTTAAGTTTGTCCGTGTAGTAATGTAGGCGAACGAGTATGGCTCGGGGTCTCTCTCCAGCCGCCGGCCTCGGAGCTAAAGTGCGATGCGCTCTGTCTATTATCACCGGTGAATCAAAGTTCTCTGCACCAAGCACATCAGGGAAGAATTCAGTTAGGAATCTGATGATGTTCCCCCCTTCGGCTCCTTCTTTAATGCCCACCAGACGAAGGTTTTGCCTCCTACTTCTGTTTTCTAGATCCAGGCATTTGTCCTGTAGTTTCTTACATTCTTTAGCGATCGCTTGATTTGATTGTTCCAAAGCAGTTACTCTGTCCATCGTTTCGCTGAGTGTGTTTCCTATTTCCTCGACATTACTGACCGTCTCTGCTTGTGCAGAACGGAGACGTGCTAGTTCACCTGCTAGCTCGTCGTGTATAGCACGGATGTCCGCTTTCGTTTCTTCGCGCAGGGAGGAAATGTTTGCTTTGATATCATTAAATGATGTCGCAATTTCAGCTTTCAGCTTCACCAGCACTGCTTCTCTGGATACCTGCAATTCCTCTCTCAATGTCTGTAGCGAGATTGAATTCTCCGATGTGGTTTCTTGTGTAGACTCCGTTAATTTATCCGCCATTTTTGGACTGCCGACTGTGAAGGGACTTAACGTCTTTTGAATCTGTTTCGATTTTCCCTTCCGTAAGTTTTTCTTCATAGCAGAAGTCTTGCTGTTGGGACACTTATATTGTAGTTAGCAGTGGCTTTATCAACTTTTTAGGGCTCAGATTACTATATTAGTGTATTATCTTGGCAGAGCTCCTCACTTCCAGCTTACTCCATCGCGCCCCCCCTATCTCCTAATTTGTTCATTTTAATTTAGATTTTCTAAATGTGTCTTGTTAGAGCTGGGACAATACATCGATTCATAATTAATTCTCATATTTTCTGAATGTATCACGATTCTCTCTCGAATCAATTCTGAGCTAAGTTTTTAACAGCAGATGGCACTACGTGCTTTAGAAACACCCGTACACTGCTTGCTTCCATTCTTTTACACACACCACTTAAACCTAAAATAATCATTCATAAAGTTCGAAAAGGTTGAAGTGAATTACAAAGGTGTTCACAGTGGGCTGTGTTTACATTAATCTCACGTCATAAAAGCATTCTGAGCCGAGGTGCAAGTATATTTAACCAACGAACACATGATCATTCTCTAGCACTCTTCTTGGTGAGCATTTGAGTGTGCGTTTAAAAACTAGCCTAGAGCCCCATCTGCTGTTAAAACTAAGCTCAGAATCAATTCGAGAGAGAAAATATCAGAATCGTTGTTTAACATCGTTTTCTCACCTCACACACAGTTATGACTTCACCCCTCTCGACTCTTCCGCCGTGTACGTTCTGAGCAGTATGGCACGCCAGCGTCGGGCATCCCAGTCCAGTGGGGGCGCTGTGAGTCCCGACTGTGAGGCCCTCGGCTCCTCCCACCACTCCACCAGCAGCAAATCACAGCGTAGCCACGCCTCAGGGAGCTCTGGAGCCACACCCACAAAGTGCAAGCGGCCAATGAATGCCTTCATGCTTTTTGCCAAGAAGTACAGGGTGGAATACACACAGATGTACCCCGGCAAAGACAACAGGTGTGTGGATGTGCAAACGAACCATTGTAGTGAGCTATCTTGATGTCTGTTTTTTTACACAGTTTTATCCTAACTAAAATGGGGCGAAATAGTCAGTTTTAATATAATAGGAAAAATAACATTTAGCTCAGATGAGTCTATTATGACTACCTTAATTTGTCCGGTTACATGGGTCTTTCTCTTATAAATGAGATTTCTGTCTTATTTACGCAGAGCCATCAGCGTGATTCTGGGCGATAAATGGAAGAAGATGAAAAACGAGGAAAGGAGGATGTACACCATGGAAGCCAAAGCTCTGGCTGAGGAGCAGAAACGTCTCAACCCTGACTGCTGGAAACGCAAGAGAACAAACTCGGTTAGCATTTTTGAATTAGCATGATTAGCGTTGATATCGTAAATCTTTTTTTGAAAGATAAAATTGGACTTTTCTTGACTTTGTTAAAATTTTCATTGGCTCTTAGGTCATTAAAGGATTAGTTCACTTTAAAATTAAAATTTCCTGGTAATTTACTCACCCCCATGTCATCCAAGATGTTCATGTCTCTCTTTCTTCAGTCGAAAAGAAATTAAGGTTTTTGATGAAAACATTCCAGGATTTTCTCCATATAGTGGACTTCAATGGAGCCCAAACGATTGAAGGTCAAAATTACAGTTTCATTACAGCTTCAAAGGGCTTTAAATGATACCAGACGAGGAATAAGAGTCTTATCTAGAGAAACCATCACTCATTTAAAAAAAAAAAACCCAAAATTTTATGTGTTTTAACCATAAATGCTCATCTTGAACTAGCTCTCTTCTTCTTCTTCTCTATTAGAATTCCAGCAGTGTAGACACTGCTAAGTGAATTACTGCCCTCCACAGGTCAAAGTTTGAATTAATTGTTATATACTTGCACTAGCATATTGAATATGACAATTTAGTTCAAACTTTCACCTGAGGAGGGCAGTAATACACTTAGCAGTGTCTACACTGCTGGAATTCTGATAGAGAAGAAGAAGAGAGCTAGTTCAAAACGAGCATTTATGATTAAAACGCATACAATTTTGGGGGGTTTTTTTGAAAATGAGTGATGGTTTCTCTAGATAAGACTCTTATTCCTCGCCTGGGATAATTTAAAGCTCTTTGAAGCTGCACTGAAACTGACATTTTGACCTTCAACCATTTGGTGCCCATTGAAGTCCACTATATGGAGAAAAATCCTGGAATGTTTTCATCAAAAACCTTCATTTCTTTTCGACTGAAGAAAGAAAGACATGAACATCTTGGATGACATGGGGTTGAGTAAATTATCAGGAAAATTTCATTTGAAAGTGGACTAATCCTTTAAGAATTTGAAATTGATCATAAAAACATATTCCTCTCTATTTCGCTAGGGCTCTCAGCAGAACTAGCCTGAGGATCGTCACGGAAAACACGAACTGGACAGCAGGAGACGGACACCGACACACACATTCTCTCGAAAGAATGATAAACCGCAACTGTGATGCTAAACGCACTTGCTTTAGGGAAAAAAAAAATAAAAAAATTTGCTAATTACAACGAAACGTCTTCGCGAGAACAATTGCGAAAGAAGAATTACATTTAAAAAAATACGAAAGGCAAATCATGCTATAATAATTATATGCGATATAAAAAAAAAATGTAATCTAGTCAACTAACAGTGCTTATGTATTTTTCTTATCCTTTCAAAAAATGACGGAAATGCCTTACTCTTCCAAAGCAAGACAACGCTCAGTTCTTCTATCAGGTAATTTCGTATTTCTAGGCTTGAAAGGTGCAACCCTGTGGTGCTATTTTACTGAGGCCGAAGGAGCGATATATATACAAATAATGTCTATTTTTAAATGTAAAAAGGGGAAATTTAGATCTTAGCTTTTTTTCAGCTGTTCATATTAATTATATTTGTATAACTCAACTTATTGCACAGACTCAAATGTATTGCAAACAGACGAATGCTGTTGAACTCCGTATTCGTCGATGTGCTGGAAAGTGGTTGAATTTGATATGACACCAGTCCAGCCTAGGCCATATTCAGTGTGTGTGTCTGCGTAACTGTGTGTGTGTGTGTAAGATAGGCTATCCATATGGCCATATTGTACATGGATAGAGTCCCACACACAAGCACACAAGTACAACGACACACATGTTGTCACATACAGCACTTCAGGGCCATGCCTTCACTGTAAGTGTTCTTGTTTTTGCACTTTATATTCATATATAACCTTATACAACCAATACATGTATACAAGCTGAAATGTTGTGTAAAAAAATATATATATCTTGATGAGATGTATCCTTTGACACAATCATGGCCAAACGGAGCAACTGAGTGTTGTGCTTTGTGTGTTTGCCATTGGATTGCATTACAAATACATTTTTGTTAATATTGTACAGGTCCCATCCATTTCTTGCACAGACTATTCTTGTATCATATTATAAATAAAATTTTAAACTCGCTACCCTAAACATTTACACCTTTTGTGTTTCCTGATGTAAAAAACAAGGTTCAGCATAAACAATGTGACTAGCTGTTGACTTAACAAAAAAAAAAAAAAAAAAAAAACGATTTATGTCGGTACGCAATTTCCCGCCAAATTCGGCCTGAATTTTTTTAGGTTTATCAAAGTATATTTGGGTAAAAACAGTTTGGAAGACTAATTTTTTTTTCACTCTGTCATTAATAACTTTTATATATTATCAAAAAAGTTACATAGCGTAACTTTATATAAAAAAAAAAAAAAACACAAGCCGTTTTATTTTAAACCCAATCTTGCCAATATAGACAATATAAAGGCTATCCAATTTTGAAATCAATTATATTCTGTGGTAAATGACAGAATGTTGGCTTTATTTCAAACAGCTGTATCCTTTTCAGTAATTAGACAAGTTGTAACCGTCCAAATCAGTCATTTGCATTTTAAGAAGTATAGTAGCTACTCATCTCCGTGTCCCTGGAGACTCTCCAGACATCAAAACAAACGTTAATTAAGACAGCCTTAATGAAGTCTGTGTTAATATACACCCCAGTGTATCAGAAGATCTGTGGATCAATCTTCTATTCAGAGTAGTTGCTTTGAAGTGTCAATTTAATCTTTCCCCTTCTCACCAAACAATAAAACTCAAGTAGAATTCAGGACCACCACCATCAAATAACCTTTTGCTGAATATGTAATACCTGTCATCACTTGAATCTTCATATATGGCATTTTATATGAAGTTACAGGCCTGATATTGTCAGATAAATCTCATAAACTAAAATTGCAGACAGTTTTTTGTGTAAACCACCAGGGGGCGCTCAAACACATGCTAAATACCGACTGAAGCACGTGTTCATCAGCTTTGTGATTCTAAAATAATTGAGCAAAACAGAAACCAAAAAAGACTTAAGACTTAATTTATTTTGTCAATTGCATGGTGCAATAAAGTGCAAAGCGAGTTAAAAACAGAGGAGCATGAGCAGACGTTTCAGCAGATTGCTATCCTCAGTGCTCAAAATGCAACTTTCTAGAAAGACAAGCAATTCAAAGCCATCAGCTGAATCCAATCACAATCATCAATTAACACCAATAACAATCAATTATCACAAGAGTCACTGCAAGAGAGTCTGAAAAGTAACAAACATAGCACAAACTATATGAAATATACATTTAAAGTAATGAAAATAACAATAATAATGTTACAGAAAATTACAAAAAACAAGAACGTTCATTCATGCCATCAGGAAATAAAGATTTAAAGGGTTAGTTCACCCAAAAATGAAAATTATGTCATTAATGACTCACCCTCATGTCGTTCCAAACCCGTAAGACCTCCGTTCATCTTCGGAACACAGTTTAAGATATTTTAGATTTAGTCCGAGAGCTTTCTGTCCCTCCGTTGAAAATGTATGTACGGTATACTGTCCATGTCCAGAAAGGTAATAAAAACATCATCAAAGTAGTCCATGTGACATCAGAGGGTCAGTTAGAGTTTGTTGAAGCATCGAAAATACATTTTGGTCCAAAAATAACAAAAACTACGACTTTATTCAGCATTGTCTTCTCTTCCGGAATCATTTCCACTGAATTGATTCCATTGAATTGATTCCACTGAATTGATTCCACTGAATTGATTCCACTGAATTGATTCCATTGAGTTGATTCCATTGAGTTGATTCCACTGAATTGATTCCATTGAATTGATTCCATTGAAGTGATTCCACTGAATTGATTCCATTGAATTGATTCCACTGAATTGATTCCATTGAGTTGATTCCACTGAATTGATTCCATTGAATTGATTCCACTGAATTGATTCCATTGAGTTGATTCCACTGAATTGATTCCATTGAAGTGATTCCATTGAAGTGATTCCACTGAATTGATTCCATTGAATTGATTCCACTGAAGTGATTCCATTGAATTGATTCCATTGAATTGATTCCATTGAATCCTTTCATCTGTCAGCGTTGGTAATGCACTTTTACGTCGCCGTGGTTGTTTTTGGCGATTAGGACATACCGTGACATTTTGAAGCATCGAAAATACATTTTTGTCCAAAAATAACAAAAACTACGACTTTATTCAGCATTGTCTTCTCTTCCGGGTCTGTTGTCAATTCACGTTCACGACTCCGCTTCTTCTTCTTTCCTGTTTTACGGCGGTTGGCATCCAGTTTATTGGTGCATTACCGCCCCCTTCTGCTCTGGAGTGTGGTCCACGACTCCGCAGTGACGCTGCTGACGTGTTTTCTGGTGCGCCCGAGCTTCGTTTACAGTCTGAGGGAGACGCACGCTGTATTCAAGCTATTCTACATCGTTTGTATTTTGGTATTGCTATATTTTTTAAAATGGTGCGTAAGTGTGCATGTCGTGGATGTCCTAATCGCCAAAAACAATGGTGTAAAAGTGCATTACCAACACAGACAGATGAAAGGATTCAATGGAATCAATTCAATGGAAATGATTCCGGAAGAGAAGACAATGCTGAATAAAGTCGTAGTTTTTGTTATTTTTGGACCAAAATGTATTTTCGATGGTTCAAAAACTTCTAACTAACCCACTGATGTCACATGGACTACTTTGATGATGTTTTTATTACCTTTCTGGACATGGACAGTATACCGTACATACATTTTCAATGGAGGGACAGAAAGCTCTCGGACTAAATCTAAAATATCTTAAACTGTGTTCAGAAGATGAACGGAGGTCTTACGGGTTTGGAACGACATGAGGGTGAGTCATTAATGACATAATTTTCATTTTTGGGTGAACTAACCATTTAAGTTAAAAAATCCAAAATGCCTCCCTTTGCAACAATTTCTCGTCTCTATCTCCACCTCTTCTATGAGGTAAAATCCTCTCGATGCCCAGGAACTTCATGTCAGACCAAGAATGTTTATCAAGATTGAAGTGACGATAAATAGATGTATCATCCCGTCTACAAATTGTACTTGTATGTTCAATTATTCTAGTGCGTAAAGCACGTGTGGTTTTACCAACATAACAGAGAACATGAACTTTTGCTCAAGTATGTCTTTTTTGCTTCTATGCACCTGAAGGAAAAGAGAACTTTTCCAACTGAGAGCGCAACAACTTTTTTTGTGATTCTAAAATAATATAATTAATTAATAAAGCCAAACATTAATAAATATAGGCCTACTATACAACAGTTTTGAAGCAGAACTGAAATGTGGATTTTGACTGCCTTGGGCTACATATCAGTAGCACTTTTATCATTCAGGTGGAACAACTTTGGGAGAAATAATATAGCTATAAAATAAACATTTTTGACATTAGCCCAGCTTTCCACATGTATCTTTCGAAGACAGCTCTCCTCTTAAACAATTCATGTCTTTCAAAGTCAGAAAACACTAAAATGTCCTCATGAAATTTAAATGAATGTGCGCCGTAGTGCACCTTTTTTAGATTTTAAAAGCACTAAAACTGGACAAAAATACAGAATTAAAGGATATATTTTCATATATGTAACTAGATTTTCATATTTTCAGTGGTGCTTGCCCATGCAAAACTGATGTATGGTGTTTCTAAAAAGTCAAAAAGCCACTTTATCATCTACCAGGCTAATAAGTCAGATCATATATTTATGTATGGACGTCGGGACAGTGTGGGAGATGCACCGGAGTATCTTCATCTATTTGCAGTTGCCTCTGTTTGCTTTCTGAGCTCTGTGTGTTGACCTACAGCTGAAACACACCGCGGCGGCACCAACCACGATCTTGTGCTCCACATTCCTGAAACCCCTCCAAATCACACACACACACTGCAGCATGTGTCCGCGGTCCTGCTTTTGGCTGGCAGCTCTGGCTCTATGGGGCCTCGCTGTGATAGTGACAGCTCATGTTTATGCATGATATGGAGCTCCCCAGCGCCGAAGCGCAACGCTCTCCGCACCCCTGATGAAGTCATGCAAGCCCGGTGACGTGCGGCGCCTGGTGCCGCGGCCGAGCGTGTCCTCTCGTCAAGGACTGCGAGCAGACGGGAATAAAGCTGAGAACGAGGAGCCACATTAAAGAAGACAGTTCAAATCAGCAGCTGTCAGCGCAATGTCACCGTGCGTGCAACCAATAACGAACTCGTTTGAGAGCTAATGTGGTTATTGTTGAAACCGAAACAGCCAGCATTGATCAAAATATTAATATATCAGAATACTGAGTGTGTGCAGTCTCTATTTACATTTTCTGAAGGATTCACTAAAAATGATCCTAAAAACGTCTCTTTTAAATAAAATTCAGTTTTTTTTCCACCTGCAGTTTTTCATCAACACGTCATAATAATGAGATAAAAGGTTGAAATTATGATATACTAATTCATAATTATAAATTAAAGTCAAAATTATGACAAAACTATGGAAGCTTGTTTCCGCCACTAAATAAAAAAATAAAAAGTAATTGTGACTTCTCAGAATTCTGACTTTTTTTCTTGCAATTGCGAGTTATAAAGTCAGAATACTGAGATATAAACTCGCAATTGTGTGATATAGTCACAATTCTGACTTTTTTTCTCGCAATTGCAAGTTTATATCTCAGAATTGTTACTTTATAACTCGCAATTGTAAGAAAAAAAGTCAGAATTGTGAGAAAAAGTCAGAATTGTGAGATATAAACTCGCAATTGTGTGATATAGTCACAATTCTGACTTTTTTTCTCTCGCAATTGCAAGTTTATATCTCAGAATTCTGACTTTATAACTTGCAATTGTAAGAAAAATTCTGAATTTATGTGAAATTCAGAAGAAAAAGTAATTTTGAGAAAAAGTCAGAATTGTGAGAAAAAAGTCTGAAGTGCGAGAAAAAAGAACTGTGACTTTATATCACACAATTGTAAGAAAAAAAGAATTGTGAGGAAAAAAAGCCGGAATTTTGAGATATAAACTCGCAATTGCGAGAAAAAGTCAATTGCATGATATAAAGTCACAATTTTGACTTTTTCTCGCAATTGTGAGTTTATATCTCAGAATTCTGACTTTATATCATGCAATTGTGAGATAAAAAGTCCCAATTACTTTTTTTTATTTTTTTATTTAGTGGCAGAAATGGGCTTCCATACAAAACTAATGCAACGAAAGGTAGAAATAATTTTTTTGACATTTTTATCTAATAATTTTCAGTATTTTGTGTCATATTGTGGACTTTTTCTCAATTATGACTTTGTATGTGAATTTTGTCAATTATAGCTTCATATCTCATAATTTCGCCTGTATCTCAATTAACTTTTTATGTCAATTTTGACTTTTTATCTCATAATTAGGCCTGTCACGACCATGAATTTTGTGCTGACGATTAATCGTCATACAAATAATTGTGTTTAATGATTTGATTTGTTGTTGTTTTTCACATCACTTACAGTGTAAGCCTAATTTTGACTTGGAATTGTATATAATAATAAAATTTATAATAAAATAGGCCCATATGATTTCTGATAATATAATATAATATAATATAATATAATATAATATAATATAATATAATATAATATAATGCAGTCTGATTAAACCCACAAACCTTTAACTATCTTTGCAGACTTTACACCATTGTCATTTATATATATATTTATATATATATATATTCTTTAGTCAAATGTGATTGAAATTTAAACTTGTGGTTCTCAAATTCTCAAAAACCATGATCAGATGATTAACAATAATCGTTACAGGCCTACTCATAATTATGTCTTAGTATCCCAATTTTGACATTTATATCATAATTTAATATGATTCATATGGTTAATCATTAGTGAATGTCATAAATTCAACTTTTTATTTCATAATTCGTAGCATCTCATAATTTTGATAAGCTTATGTATTAGGGGTTTGTTTAGATCGCTAACTCTAAGTAGAAATGGTTTTCATTAAAGTCGTCATGAAATGGAAGTACGATAGTCTTTTCTTCCCTATAGTGAAGTATATTCAAGTGAAACTGCTTCTCAAACAAGAACAAATGTAGGGCGGGGCTTGATTTTGTCCGTGGGGAATTGATTGTATGGTTATGGTTTGCTATTGGTGGATCTCATGTGAGTGACAGGTTGCCCCGCCCTCGTCATCGGAAGGGAAGTTATTCTAATTAAAGATAACGAGGCACTTGATAAATCATTTATAACAAATACTGCAATATTCCATTAAAAAACAAGGTGACTTTAAACTAGTATTTGCATGTCTAATGCTTTTCAGAGCACTTCAGTTCACACTGACTCCAGGCAGTCACCGTTTCGCTGGCAGCCCCCATTATGAATCTGCTTCTGAGAGGAGCAATTTGCGGAACAAATGACTAACAAAATGAACGTTTAAAGATGAAGTGTGTATGTGTGTGTGTGAGAGAGATGTCCGTGGGTGCGGCTGGCTAATCAGAGCCTGCATCTGCACACAGACTTCTTCATTAGAAGTAATTACACCACTATAATGGGAAGCGAGCGAGTATGAGAGCGAGAGAAAGATCAGACGAAGTCGATGTGCTCTGCTTAACAATGACCAAAACTACTCGTTGTGTGAATTCACAAATCAATTTTTATCCTGACGCGAGTCTCGCGTAGATGAACGTTTACTAAAGTCTCGCCCCGATTGCAGCTTATTCCGTCCGAGAACCAACAGGAAGAGACAGTTTGACCGACATGTAAACTCGTCAAAGTTTGTTTTGGTTTTACATTCCATTTACGGGTGGTTTATCTGAATTAGATTATGCATCAATAAAAATACAAATACAAAAGTGGCACACTGGTCCTTAATAGCAAACAAAAATACTGTAAAATCAGTAATATTATGAAATATTATTACAGTTTTCTATGTGAATATATTTAAAAATGTAACGTATTCCTGTGATCAAAGCTGAATTTTCAGCTTCTTTGCTCCAGTCTTCAGTGTCACATGATCCTTCAGAAATTAAATGGAGTATTTTAACATTATTGACCTGTGGTGCATGGGATGTTTTCACATCTCTGACTGTCACCCTCTTCAGAATCAAACCACGAGACCCAGTGATGTTTAAATGCTCGAACAGGGTTAGAAGCCACTGTCAGAGATAACAGAAAGAGAGAGAGAAATGTGAGGGAGAACAGAACGGATAAAGATAAAAAAATAGAAGGAGGATTGACTCGCTCTGATGGGCTGACAAGAGGAGATAAAGAATTTTCACGGTTTTCATTCTTCTTCCCTTCTCTTCAGAAGCTCGCTCTTTATGCTACACTGTCTCTCTTTCTCTATCAGTTTTTTATCTTTCTCTCTGTCCTGGTCTAATAGGGTGGCGTGTCGAGCAGCTAAAACACGTGAAAAGACACCCTGAAGACATCTGAACTATAGCTCTAAATCCATTCAATAGTTTAATCAAATGAATTACATGACTTATTATTCAAATTAATCACAAATTATCTATCACATTTACCCATAATGTGTTATATAATGTATAAAACCTTAAGTTTGGGGTCAGTAATACACTGTAAAAAAATGAATGTGATTCTAACGGTAAAATATTGTAAAAACGCTACGATAGTCTTTTCTTCCCTATAGTGAAGTATATTCAAGTGAAACTGCTTCTCAAACAAGAACAAATGTAGGGCGGGGCTTGATTTTGTCCGTGGGGAATTGATTGGATGGTTATGGTTTGCTATTGGTGGATCTCATGTGAGTGACAGGTTGCCCCGCAAAATCTTTTATTTTACAATAAAATATTGTAAAAACGCTACAGAAAAAAAATGTAAATAGGTTAACAGTAAGTTCCCGTATTTTATCACTGTAAAAAATGACCGTGAATTTAACAGTAAAAGACTGTAAAAATGCTGCGGTGAAAAACTGTCAATTGGTTTACGGAAAGTTTCCGTACTATATACGGTGATTAACTGTAATAGATCTAACAGTACATTTAATGTAATTTTACGGTAAAATACCATTAAATTCACAGTTTTTGGAAGTGAAAAATAACAATTCATTGTAAAATTTACAGTGAAAAAACGTAAATTGACATTCCCACAATTCCCTGCGTGACACTTCACATTTGATATATTTTCGTTGAAATAACTGTTTCTTCTTAGTTTTTCTCATTTTTTTTCTAATCAGTTATGTACATTAGGGTTTTATGTTACATCTAATGTTGTTAAATTAATGTTTATTGCATTTTTAAAATTTCATGCATGTTACCATGATGGTGTTTAGTGTGTGTGTGAATGACACGGTGTGCACCTTCTATATGTTAGTGTTGTCCTTCTCAGCTTGTGGAAAATCTGCTTGTGATGAACTTTGATTCATCATGTGACTCTCATCACCACTGTGTTTGGTGACTGTCAGTGTATTATAAAGGTACAAAACAGATATTAGTACTTCATTAGGTTGGTAAATTAACATTATATCAGTTAATGAAATGCATTATTTTACCGTAAATTTAACAGATTTTTTTTTACGTTGCTACTGTATTTTTTACGGTAAAGTTCTGGCAACCACAGCTGCCGTTTTTTTACCGTAAATTTTACTGGGATTTTTTTTTACAGTGTATATATATAGGGAAAAACTGTTAAAGCTATTAGCAGACATTTTATGTAATTTTCACAGTAATATACAATGTTTAGAAGTAAAAAAGACAAAATCAATGTATAATTTACAGTCAAAAACTGTAAACTGATGTTCCCACAATTCCCCGTGTGACACTCCACATTTGAAAGTATTCTAATATTTCTTCATAGTTTTTGTTATTAGTTATGTACATTAGGGTTTTATATTACATCTTCTGTTGTTTAATGAATGTTTATTGCATTATGTAAGTGTTGTGGGTTACCATGATGGTGTTTTGTGTTTGCACCTTTCTTTATATTAGTATACTTCAGTTCGTGGAAAAGCTGATGAACTCTTCATGATTTTTCATGTGGCTTTCTCTTTTACCACCTGCATTATTATGATAGTTGTCAGTATAAGTTAAAGGTACAAAACAGATTTTAGTAGTAGTGTGCATTGTTGAATTTATTGGTTTGCATTCAAATTTTCTTGTTTGTAAATTACAGTTTTATAGTGTAAAATTTACAGTTTTTCTGTATTTTTTTACAAAATTATTCTGGCAACCACAGCTGCCAAAATTATTTTGTAAAGACTACGGATTTAGTTTTTTTGTAACTGTGTAGGCTATTATTAATGAATAATAAAATGCCATATATAATAACACTGAAAAAAATTGGATTTTTTCTACACAAGTCCTTTTCTGGGTAGCTTTTGTGTCAGATATAATAACCCAGTGTTTAAATAGTTTTTGTTTTACCTCAGACGTAACAACCCAGGGGTTGAGTCATTTATCGCGGGTTTTTTGCGCCCTCTTCAGGAGAGAGCAGCGCAGCTCCGTCAAATTGATGCATATCTTCGGTAAAATACAGGTTTGTGTACGTTTTATTTTATCTAAAAATTCATTATTGATCTTTATTGTTTAATTTTATGGAAAGCAACATACAGGGCCGTGATGTGATTCATCTAAACGAGTGTCACATAATGAAAACGCCTGATGCCTTGCATAAAATTGTATGATTTTATTCAAAAAGATACAGAATATTAATACTTAGGATGTTAAAATATGTTCTCTGATTATTTATGGACAGGTTATGGAGTCAATCACAGCATTTTTCGGCTATGAGTAAAACGTAGGCGGCGGTCTGAAGTTATCAGTTCCCCCGCCGAACGCGAGTCATTTCCGGCACGAGATCCAGCGCCGTTACGGTGGAAACAGAACAACAGAGACCGGTCGATTACATTTGAATTACTTCTAAATGTTTAATTTTTACTTCTATTATTTGTTAAACAAGCTTAAATATAGGCAAAATGTATTAAAAACGATATAAAATATGCTATAGACCTACTATAAAATATGATCAAATATAAAGGAATTATCATGCAAACATTGTGTGGAGTATTTAAAAACAAAGTTTAGAGGATTCAAGTTAATCCGTTAACATGTATGAAGTAAACATAAATAAAATAAGCTAGTATTATAGTAAAACTGAATCAATCTATCATGCTGGGTTAAATAAACAACCTAATTTACTGGGTAAAATTAACCCAACATGTGTTCTGTCCTATATTTACCCAGCCCTTGGGTTGAAAACAACTTGTTTTTAACCCAGTGTTTTTTAGAGTGTATAGGCCTAAAATCAACATAACCCAACAAAATTCCTAGAATAGGATCCTGACTGCCTTTTCTTGAGGATCAAACATTCAAAACCCCTCGGTCCTAGAACTCACATTATATTCAGTTACATTACTCATTTAAATGTAATTTCCTAGTGTACATAAATCCAGCGGATGATGTGTTTTTCACCTGCTGAAAATTCATAAACGAGCGTGCTAATTAAGACATGACCTACATTGGCAAACAAGATCAGCCACAAACACTCATTTCCTGGTGGAAATGGCCGAGAAGATGCTCTGATACCGCAGCCATGTGATTACATTATCAATGACACTAATGCCACGAGAAAGAGGAAATGCGTGAGTGATCTCTGGCTTTTGTACATTTGATGAAGTTTATTTGCATTACATATTTAGCGCTATAGCAAATTTATTGAAACAATTACAAACAAACGCAGAAGTCGCATTCATTAGCAATTACCCGTAAATGAACTGCTGGTGAATGTGGCAGGCGGAACTGACATTTAAAACTGTGGTTTGACTATCCATAAATATATTTTAGATCGCTACATTTTTATTGTCATACTTTTGAATTACTTCTATATAAAGCAGTTTAAAATGATCCAAACATACAGGACCTTTATTTACAAATCTTAGACAACAGTTTACAAGGTAAGATTAGTTAATAAAATGTTTCAGGGTTTTAGTTATCTATTTTTGACCAGTAAGAATGTTAATTACAGATATCTACACTAAAATTCTTCCCAAAGTCACAAAGCTAAATGCAGATATCTCCAAAGAAAGGTCTTCGTTGTCAAAAATCAGATTGAGATATCCATTATTGAATTGCAGATATCTTTAAATATTTAAATTCCAGTTCAAGATCTCTCTTATTAAGTTTTGCCTAGTCAAAAACTAGTAATACATTACTTTCAGATATCTTTAAAGATGACAAATTAAAGTTATCTTAAATTTGAATTATGACTAGTCAAACACCAGTTAAAGATTTATCAATTTTTACTAGTGGTAATTCAGTTACAGATATCTCAAATTTAATTATCACTAATAAAATTGAAATTTGAGATATCTCTAATTAGAATTATGCCTAGTACGAATGGAAAAAATGGAAACAGAAAATATGACTAGTCAAAATAGCACTGTAGACAGCTCGAATACATTTTATGACTAGTCATAATGACGTTGTAGATATCCTAATTCTGATTATGACGAGTCAAAATTGCAGAATAGATATCTGGAATTGTAATTTTAAGACTAAATGAATTTAAGACTGAAATTCAAAACTAATCTACGACTAGAGCCAGTGGCATTAAATGCTAAATTGGCTTGCCATACACAAATCTTAACGAGGATGTTGAGATATCGGCCTGAACCAGTGACATCACTGTTAATCTTCCCTTGCGTGATTACTCACATCGATTCGACGCAAACAGCGGGCCGAGATACGATCGTAAACAAGGACCACCGGACAGGTGATGGATGCGAAAATAACCAGCTGAGATGAGACAGATTCAGCACGATGTCTGTCCATGTGCCTCTCAGAGAGAGAGAGAGAGAGAGAGAGAGAGAGAGAGAGAGAGAGAGAGAGGAGAGAAATCAGCCAGAGCTAATAAAACTTAGTTTACTTAGTTGGCCTCTTATTTTAAAGTCATAAATTACAATTATATGTAAACGCTGATGCTGGACAGGATGCGTATGATGAAGCACAGAGACTCATGATAGAAGTGTTTTTGTAGTGCACACTCATTCACTTAAATCATCTAGAGTCAACTGTGTCTGCTAGCAGTCATGTAGCGAGCGTTTGTGAATGTGTGCAAATAATCTTACACAATCACAATATCAACGTCTTTTAAAGGACCTAAAAATGAAAATTGTCATCATTTACTCACACTCATGTCATTTTTAAACCCTGCCTCTCTTTTGCATGAAACAACACAAAAACTACCCAAACACTGGGTTGTTACGTCTGACCCAGGATCTTGGTGACGCAAAAACTACCCAAGCACTGGATTGTAACATCTGACCCAGGATCTGGGTGACACAAAAACTACCCAAACACTGGATTGTTACATCTGACCCAGGATCTGGGTGACACAAAAACTACCCAAACACTGGATTGTTACATCTGACCCAGGATCTTGGTGACACAAAAACTACCCAAACACTGGATTGTTACATCTGACCCAGGATCTGGGTGACACAAAAACTACCCAAACACTGGGTTGTTACGTCTGACCCAGGATCTTGGTGACGCAAAAACTACCCAAGCACTGGATTGTAACATCTGACCCAGGATCTGGGTGACGCAAAAACTACCCAAACACTGGATTGTTACATCTGACCCAGGATCTGGGTGAGGCAAAAACTACCCAAACACTGGGTTGTTACGTCTGACCCAGGAGTTGGGTAACACAAAAACTACCCAAACACTGGATTATTATGTCTGACCCAGGATCTGGGTAACGTTGTTACGTCTGACCCAGGATCTGGGTAACACAAAAACTACCCAAACACTGGGTTGTTACGTCTGACCCAGGAGCTGGGTAACGCAAAAACTACCCAAACACTGGATTGTTCCATCTGACCCAGGATCTGGGTGAGGCAAAAACTACCCAAACACTGGGTTGTTACGTCTGACCCAGGAGCTGAGTAACACAAAAACTACCCAAACACTGGGTTGTTACGTCTGACCCAGGAGCTGGGTAACACAAAAACTACCCAAACACTGGGTTGTTACGTCTGACCCAGGATCTTGGTGACGCAAAAACTACCCAAACACTGGATTGTTACATCTGACCCAGGATCTGGGTGACGCAAAAACTACCCAAACACTGGATTATTATGTCTGACCCAGGATCTGGGTAACACAAAAACTACCCAAACACTGGGTTGTTACGTCTGACCCAGGATCTGGGTGAGGCAAAAACTACCCAAACACTGGGTTGTTACGTCTGACCCAGGAGCTGAGTAACACAAAAACTACCCAAACACTGGGTTGTTACGTCTGACCCAGGAGCTGTGTAACACAAAAACTTCTGAAACACTGGATTATTATATCTGACCCAGGATCTGGGTAACGTTGTTACATCTGACCCATGATCTGGGTAACACAAAAACTACCCAAACACTGGATTGTTCCATCTGACCCAGGATCTGGGTGAGGCAAAAACTACCCAAACACTGGGTTGTTACGTCTGACCCAGGAGCTGAGTAACACAAAAACTACCCAAACACTGGGTTGTTAAGTCTGACCCAGGAGCTGTGTAACACAAAAACTACCGAAACACTGGATTATTATATCTGACCCAGGATCTGGGTAATGTTGTTACATCTGACCCATGATCTGGGTAACACAAAAACTACCCAAACACTGGGTTGTTACATCTGACCCAGGAGCTGGGTAACGCAAAAACTACCCAAACACTGGGTTGTTACGTCTGACCCAGGATCTGGGTAACACAAAAACTACCCAAACACTGGGTTGTTACATCTGACCCAGGAGCTGTGTAACACAAAAACTACCCAAACGCTGGGTTGTTAAGTCTGACCCAGGATCTGGGTAATACAAAAACTACCCAAACACTGGGTTGTTACATCTGATCCAGGAGCTGGGTAACGTTACGTCTGACCCAGGATCTGGGTAACACAAAAACTACCCAAGAATTGATGGATAATATTAAGTCCCACCCTACATTTGTTTTTGTTGAATATTCTGTTTCACTCATAAATATAATTGGCTTGCGAACAAATGAGAGATTAAATGAGTAAATGATGACAAAATCAGAATTTTTGTGTGAACTATTCCTGTAACATACAGATTCTTGATCTGTAAGGCAGTTTGCACAAACCCACAACCATTTCTTTCACTTCTGATGTTAGAAGTTTCTGCAGAAGTATTTACTTTACTGCTCGGTCTGCTGTTTGTTGCTTTCATGGTTCAGTCAGGCCTTCAGTAAAAGGCACTTGTGTATTTTCTAGCCATATACAGTCATGAAATGGTGTGAAGCCAGACGAGGGTCATTAGTTGTGGGCCAGCGATGATCAAATGCTTTGTGTGGGGAGGTTATTAATGTGGCTCCGTGAACACATGGGCAGCTGTGACAGACATCTGTGAGTTAATGAAAACTTCACAACATGACTAAGGCAACCGCTGAAGGGGGGAAAGAACAGAAGAAAAGGCAAGAAATGAAAGAATGGATCATGCTGGAAGGGAATTGGATGGAAAGAAATCATGATGCAGCTGGAATGGAATGAAATTGATCTGGATGGAATGAATCAGATTGGAATGGAATAGAAATGGGCTCGGAATGGAGAATACATAGAAATCAGGAAAGCTTTACAATAAGGTAACATTAGTTAAGTATCAGGAACTAACAATGACAATTTTTTGTGTTTTTGAAAGAAGTTTATTCTGCTCACCAAGGCTGCATTTATTTAATGAAAATACAGTAAAAACAGTAGCCTAATATTGTGAAATATTATTACAATTTGAAATAACTGTTTTCTATGTGAATATATTATAAAATGTATTTTATTCCTGTGATTAAAAGCTGAACTTTTGATTAAATAAATTCAGCCTTGGTGAGAAGAGTTTCAAAATAAATAAATAAATAAATTATAAAATTGATTGTTAATTCATGTCTGTTAATTATATTAACATTACATAACTTGAAATATTAAAAAATGTATTAGCAAATGCAGAACATTTCATTTTTCATTTTGACTAATGTTAATATAATTGCATTAACTAACGTTAACATAATTGCATTAGTTAATGTTAATGTAATTGCATTAACATATAAAACCTTATTATAAAGTGTCATAACATCAAAAGACTGATATTGTCATTTTTGATGACCCAATATAACAGCTTGGTCTCTTTTTTCTTGCTAAACTCAGGGATGTGCATAATGGCGTTCAAAAGTACATTTTTCTCTGGCAGACACGCTGCACGCTTACACGCGCACTTAGATTGATTGCATTCTCAGCAGCGTTTATGGGCTCTGTCCAAGCCTGCTGGCAGAATGAATCAGGAGCCGTGAACAACCATTTTACACTGACTCACTGCTTCCACATAGAGGAAGACCAGCAGATAAAGGACATGCGAGAACACCGCTGGTGGGACCATCTCACTCCTGCTCAGATCTGCTGAAATCAAAAGCGCAAAGACATGTTAACTAGACTCTGATGACCAGCACTGCTGGGTTTCTTAACTAGCCTAACCAACAAGACTTCCTTGGACTGCCTGCTTCACAACAAAGACATGCTGGTTCAAATGTGTTTGTTTTAAAAAAGACATTTAGCAACTGAAAACAGACATTGTATTGTGATTTAATGGCTCTTGTCATAAAAAAATACACTTTTTTAGTTATATAAAATAGAAATCATATCAAACAGCAATTTTGTAAAAAATAATTTACAATATTACTCTTTTTGACTGTATTTTTGATCAGTTAAATGTAACATTGGCAAGCTGAAGCATCCATTTCCGAATTATTCCATACATTTGAATGGTGGTATAAAGTTATTAAAATATTTGGAAAATCAGACACTATTTATACATAACACTTATTAAGATGTTTATTCACAGCAAATAATATTCATTCATTCATTCATTCATTTTCTTCCGCTTATCCGGGGCCGGGTCGCGGGGGCAGCAGTCTAAGCAGAGACGCCCAGACTTCCCTCTCCCCAGACACTTCCTCCAGCTCTTCCGGGGGAATTCCGAGGCGTTCCCAGGCCAGCCGAGAGACATAGTCCCTCCAGTGTGTCCTGGGTCTTCCCCGGGGCCTCCTCCGGGTGGGACATGCCCGGAACACCTCCCCAGGGAGGCGTCCAGGAGGCATCCGGATCAGATGCCCGAGCCACCTCAGCTGGCTCCTCTAGATGTGAAGGAGCAGCGGCTCTACTCTGAGCTCCTCCCGAGTGATCGAGCTCCTCACCCTATTTTAAGGGAGCGCCCAGCCACCCTATGGAGGAAGCTCATTTCGGGATCTCATTCTTTCGGCTCCCAAAGCTCATGACCATCGGTGAGAGTTGGAACATAGATTGACCGGTAAATCGACCGCATTACTGCAGAAGCTGCACCGATCCGCCTGTCAATCTCCCGCTCCGTCCTTCCCTCACTTGTGAACAAGACCCCAAGATACTTAAACTCCTCCACTTGAGGCAGGACTACTCCACCAACCTGAAGGGGGCAAGCCACCCTTTTCCGGCTGAGAACCATGGCCTCGGACTTGGAGGTGCTGATTCTCATCCCAGCCGCTTCACACTCGGCTGCAACCGTCCCAGTGCACGCTGAAGGTCCTGGTTCACCACAAGGTTCTTCACCACAATGGACCGGTACATCGACCGCATTACTGCAGAAGCTGCACCGATCCGCCTGTCAATCTCCCGCTCCGTCCTTCCCTCACTTGTGAACAAGACCCCAAGATACTTAAACTCCTCCACTTGAGGCAGGACTACTCCACCAACCTGAAGGGGGCAAGCCACCCTTTTCCGGCTGAGAACCATGGCCTCGGACTTGGAGGTGCTGATTCTCATCCCAGCCGCTTCACACTCGGCTGCAACCGTCCCAGTGCACGCTGAAGGTCCTGGTTCACCACAAGGTTCTTCACCACAATGGACCGGTACATCGACTGCATTACTGCAGAAGCTGCACCGATCCGCCTGTCAATCTCCCGCTCCGTCCTTCCCTCACTTGTGAACAAGACCCCAAGATACTTAAACTCCTCCACTTGAGGCAGGACTACTCCACCAACCTGAAGGGGGCAAGCCACCCTTTTCCGGCTGAGAACCATGGCCTCGGACTTGGAGGTGCTGATTCTCATCCCAGCCGCTTCACACTCGGCTGCAACCGTCCCAGTGCACGCTGAAGGTCCTGGTTTGATGGAGCCAACAGGACAACATAATCTGCAAAAAGCAGTGACGAAATCCTTTGGTCCCCAAACCAGACTCCCTCCGGCCCCTGGCTACGCCTAGAAATCCTGTCCATAAAGATAATGAACAGGACCGGTGACAAAGGGCAGCCCTGCAGGAGTCCAACACGCACCGGGAACAGGTCTGACTTACTGCCGGCAATGCGAACCAAGCTCCTGCTCTGGTCGTACAGGGACCGGACAGCCCTTAGCAGGGGGCCCCGGACCCCATACTCCCAGAGCACCCCCCACAGAGTGCCACGAGGGACACAGTCGAATGCCTTCTCCAAATCCACAAAGCACATGTGGACCGGTTGGGCAAACTCCCATGAACCCTCCAGCACCCTGAAGAGGGTATAGAGCTGGTCCAGTGTTCCACGACCGGGACAAAAAACGCATTGTTCCTCCTGGATCCGATGTCCGACTATCGGCCGAATTCTCCTCTCCAGTACCCTGGCATAAACTTTTCCAGGGAGGCTGAGGAGTGTGATCCCCCTGTAGTTGGAACACACCCTCCGATCCCCCTTCTTATAAAGAGGGATTACCACCCTGGTCTGCCAGTCCAGGGGCACTGTCCCCAATCGCCACGCGATGTTGAAGAGGTGTGTCAACCAAGACAGCCCTGCAACATCCAGAGACTTAAGGTACTCAGGGTGGATTCTCATCCACCCCCGGTGCCTTGCCACCGAGAAGCTTCTGAACTACCTCAGTGACTTCAGCTTGGGTAATGGACGAATCCACCTCTGAGCCCTCGGCCTCTGCTTCCTCAGAGGAAGACGTGTCGGTGGGGTTGAGGAGATCCTCAAAGTATTTCTTCCACCGTCTGACGATATCCCCAGTTGAGGTAAACAGCTGCCCACTTCCACTGTAAACAGTGTTGGCAGGGCACTGCTTCCCCTTCCTGAGGCGCCGGATGGTTTGCCAGAATCTCCTCGAGGCCGACCGATAGTCTTTCTCTATGGCCTCACCAAACTCCTCCCAGACCCGAGTTTTTTTTTGCCTCCACAACTATCCAGGCTGCAGTCCGCTTGGCCTGCCGGTACCCGTCAGCTGCCTCAGGAGTCCCACAAGCCAGCCAGGCTCGATAGGACTCCTTCTTCAGCTTCGACAGGCACCGGAGACCTTACGGCCACAGCTCTGAACGCCCGCGTCAACAATGGAGGCGGAGAACATTGTCCACTCGGAATCCATGTCTCCAACCTCCCTCGGGATCCGATCGAAGCTCTGCCGGAGGTGGGAGTTGAAGATCTCTCTGACAGGGGTCTCGGCCAAATGTTCCCAACAGACCCTCACAGCACGTTTGGGTCTGCCGAGTCTGTCCAATCTCCTCCCTCGCCATCGGATCCAACTCACCACCAGGTGGTGATCAGTTGACAGCTCCGCCTCTCTCTTCACCCGAGTGTCCAAGACATACGGCCGGAGGTCCGATGAAACAACCACAAAGTCGATCATCGACATCCCGCCTAGGGTGTCCTGGTGCCACGTGCACTGATGGACACCCTTATGCTTGAACATGGTGTTCGTTATGGACAAGCCATGACTAGCACAGAAGTCTAATAACAGAACACCACTCGAGTTCAGATCAGGGGGGCCATTCCTCCCAATCACGCCCCTCCAGGTGTCACTGTCATTGCCCACGTGAGTGTTGAAGTCCCCCAGTAGAACGATGGAGTCCCCAGTCGGAGCACTTTCGAGGTGACATTCCATGTCCCTAGCACCAGATTCCGTGTCTGGGGATTGGGTCGCCAAGGCCCCCGCCTTCGACTGCCGCCCAATCCACAATGCACCGGCCCCTTATGGTCCCTCCTGCAGGTGGTGGGCCCACGGGAGGTTGGCCTCACGTCGCTTCTTCGGGCTGAGCCCGGCCGGGCCCCGCAAATAATAATCATAATAATAATTACATTTGACTTGTTTTCCAGTTAAAATATTTCAATAATGACAACTCACAGAATAGTTTTAGTATGTTATTGAATATGGCACTGTTAATTGGTCTAGGTGAGCCAAGTTTGCCACGCTGCTGCTGCTGATGATTATTACTGCTGTTGCTGCTGATTATTACTGCTGCTGCTAATGATTATTGCTGCTGTTGCTTATTACTGCTGCTGCTGCTGTTATTGCTGCGGCTGTTTTTGCTGCTGTTGCGCTTGATTATTACTGCTGCTGCTTATGATTATTGCTGCTGCTTATTACTGCTGCTGTTGATCATTACTGCTGCTGATGATTATTGCTGCTGCTGATGATTATTGCTGCTGCTGATTATTATTATTATTATTGCTGCTGCTGTTGATTATTACTGCTGCTGCTGATTATTATTGCTGCTGCTGTGCTATTATTGCTGCTGCTGCTGTTGATTATTACTGCTGCTGCTGCTGCTGTTGATTATTACTGCTGTTGCTGTTGATGATTATTGCTGCTGCTGATTATTATTATTATTGCTGCTGTTGCTGTTATTGCTGCTGCTGTTGATTATTACTGCTGCTGCTGATTATTATTGCTGCTGCTGTTGTGCTATTATTGCTGCTGCTGCTGCTGTTGATTATTACTGCTGTTGCTGTTGATTATTACTGCTGCTGCTGATGATTATTGCTGCTGCTGTTATTGCTGCTGCTGATTCTGCTGTTGATTATTGCTGATGATTATTGCTGCTGCTTATGATGATTATTGCTGCTGCTGCTGTTAATTATTGCTGCTTATGATTGGTGCTGCTGCTGTTGATTATTACTGCTGCTGATGATTATTATTGCTGCTGCTGATTATTACTGCTGCTTCTGCTGCTGATTATTATTGCTGCTGTTGCAGTTATTGCTGCTGCTGCTTCTGTTGATGATGATTATTGCTGCTGTTATTGCTGCTGCTGATTCTGCTGTTGATTATTGCTGATGATTATTGCTGCTTATGATTATTGCTGCTGCTGTTGATTTTTGCTGCTGCTGATTATTGCCACTGATGCTGATTATTGCTGCTTCTGCTGTTGATTATTGCTGCTGCTGCTGATTATGGCTGCTGCTGTTGTTGATTATTGCTGCTGCTGCTGCTGCAGAGCAAGTATGGACTTGCTACTGTCAATAGATGCACAGACACACTGCTGTTGCATATATAGACCTACATAAATCCTGTAGCAGATGTAGGCAGGTGGAGTTGGGGAAGGTGGAGGGGTCCATGCGGTAATGTGATTGCTTGCAGATTGCATATAAAGGACTGATCAGCCTGTGCCCTCAAGAGTTTTATGACTGAACTAGATATATCTAAAAATCATTAAAACAAAATAAATTTACTGATGCAACTCTCCATTAAGTATTATGATTTGTTCCTTTAAATTTGTTCCACTGGATCTTCCAGTGCATTAAAGACATAAAATCAATGTGGTGCTCCATACATTTATCTTGTTTTGAGGATTTTTAGATACTCTAACTGGAAAATTAGACATAAATATTCCTTAAGAATACCATTTTCTCCATTGTTGATATTGCATAGTGTGATGACTCATTCCTTTACGAGGAGAATTGGATGTTTCCATCAATGAAGAGATGCCATTGGACACAACAAGGACGCTCAGGACATTAATTCGCAATGATGCCACAGAAACCGTATTGATTGACTACTTAAAGGATTACTTTCAGTATTGACTCCCAGAAGGAGAACAGGTTTGTCATTGCCTTTTAAAGAAACGGCAAATTAAATTTAGCCATGATCTGCTTATCTGTGTAAAGTTACCTAGGACGGCTAGCTGTTTAAGTGTCTGTAAAATGAATGACAGACTGTAGATGCTCTTAGAGTGGGAAAAATGAATGCAAATGGAGCATGCAGGCAAACAAGCACTGCAGAACTGCAGTGCGCACATGTGTGTGTGAACAGATTGAGTAAATGTGTGTTCTGCTGTTTTCCTGCCACACCAGACACACACTGGCTGCTCTTCATGTTTAGAATGCTAATGCCGCCCTGCCGCTCTGAAACAGTAAAGGGCACCGCGGCATTAATCACGGCTTCTCTCCACCCTCCGCACTCACACCTGCTCTGCGGCGCGCGTTACCTGCTGCAGTCGCCTCCACCTGCTGAGAGCCCAGGACAGCAGAAACCAGACGACTCACACCTGCCCTGCCAAAAAGATTTCACAGAATGAAGAAAAGCACATCTAACCAGATAGATCTCCAAGTGGTAGCACTGAAACAACTAACTAAAGACACTATGAGAACTATAGCAACACTGCAAGAAAATACATTTAGTGGATTTTTATGCATAAAACATGAACCTGTGAATGACATGTATATATATATTGTAGTGACCCAGCATTCAACACCAGCAGCTGGTTGCATTGTGGGTATTTGTTTGTTTTTAGTTGATTTATGTATTATTTAAGCAAGATGGTTGGGTTTCGATTTTGCAAAGTGATGTGTGTTTATGTTCTAGTTAGTTTGGGTGAGTTTGGTTCAATTACCACCTGGTATTAAAAAGTGTGGCTCTCACCGTCATGGAGAGATATGTGTACAGGAGGGACTTGGCAATCTGGCCTTGCCTGTGTAGTTATTATTCTGTGTTTAGAATAAAAGAAAAGAAAAGACAGTACTGCCTCCTACTGTTTTATTCTGCGTAAAGAGACACTCACAGTCGTGCGGTGTATGGGACGCGAGTGCTCGCACTAGCTAGCCTAATACAAGTATATTAGAGTAGTATAGCTCCGTTTAGCCCCACGCTGTACTAAATAACTGCCAGTTATTACAATATTTTTGTGCTTCCTTGTCGTTCGTTCATCAACTGCGAGTGTGAGTTTTGGAGGTGGAGCAATGAAGAGAGGGGTGGGTTTTTTGGGTTGATTTCAAATAGCAACAATGTCCAACAACACTATTCAAAATCTACTTACCGCACCTTTAATGGAGTGTTAACAAGTTTAGATGACCGCTGTCAAATCGATCATTCAAAACTGTTATAGACAGTATGATGCAATCGTGACCACACAGGTCTGTAACTCCATATATCTGCGAGCGTTGTGCTGAGTGAAGGATATTTTTGTGTGCTGACTAACAGACGGTTTAGCAGAGAAATCAATATTGTTTTTATTGTTTTGCATGAAAGTGGGAGGGACTGCAGCACAATAGGGAATTCACCAAGACGAGCCGATCGGACAGACAGCAGCAGTGAAGTATTGTATAACCGCTGACTAAACGCAAGAGGTAAAATTACCACTTCAATGTATATTAGATGACAAAACTAATTTATGCATTCTGCATCAGTCTAGATATCTTGTCCTGGAGGCGAGTGAACGCTGGCAGAGAAATTACAGAAGGCAACTGAGAGCACACATTCACAAAGCAAGACAAAGTGCTCAATTCTGATTTCCTGCTCAAATGACCTTTTAAATGTGGCACATGTAAGACACTAGTGTAAACAGACACTGCTAAATATAATAAACATGAATCTGAACATATGAATGAATCTAACTATCCAACACTTCTGATTTATTTTTATGAAAGTGGCCCATATTGGAAATGATCAAATTCAATACATTTGTTTTCACTTATACAGACTAAATATAATAGATGATAATAGCTGTACATTCATTTGTATTCCATAACAAATTGGTCACTATTAATTATATGATACAGGACAGGAAAAAGGCATAATTGAGACTTGTTGCGAGCTGGTTTCAAACTCCTGTCACCCATATGTGTGATGTACAAGCCCAGGAGGTTTAAAACTTTTTGATGCCAAGGACAGCTATGAATGTACAGTTCCATGTACAGTATAGAAACCCATTTACACGGTAGGGGGTAATATTGTGATTTTATAAAATTAAATAAAAATTCAATTTAAAATTAAATAATTGGCTCTTACTGTCACTAAAATATAATCGGGAAAGCAGAATGCAAAAAAACCCCATAACTATAGTAATTCAATAATTAGTTTAATAATACATTTTATCAATTTCAAAAAATAAAAAATTGTTTAACATTTTTAATAAATTAAATAATTATTTAATTGAGTTGACAATCTTTTTGACAGCCATAAAAAGCTTTTTTTCCCCTCAAATTTTCTGAAGACCACATTATCATGACCACCCTATTATGCTATTTTAAAGCTGCAGTCCGTAACTTTTTTTGTTTAAAAATGATCCAAAATCAATTTTTGAGCAAGTGCATAACCAGCCAGTGTTCAAAACTATCTCCTTACCTTATCCCGATTCACATCGGTAAGCTTGGAATAATGTTTTATAATTCGGGTGGCACTGGTGGGTTTTCGCGGGAAATTCGAGCATGTAGCAGTCTGTCTTTGCGTCACGTCTGTTTACATAAAGAACGAGTCCCAGCTAGTAAGCTATATCGCATATGAGGCGGATCATTTATAGCCTTTTCTCACAGCAGCTGCAATAATTAAAGGTGCCGTAGAACGTGTTTTCAAAAGATGTAATATAAGTCTAAAGTGTCCCCTGAATGTGTCTGTGAAGTTTCAGCTCAAAATACCCCATAGATTTTTTTAATTCATTTTTTTAACTGCCTATTTTGGGGCATCATTAAATATGCGCCGATTTAGGCTGCTGCCCCTTTAAATGCTCACGCTCCCCGCCCCCGGAGTTCACACTTGCCTTAAACAGCATAAACAAAGTTCACACAGCTAATATAAACCTCAAAATGGATCTTTACAAAGTGTTCGTCATGCAGCATGTCTAATCGCGTAAGTACAGTGTTTATTTGAATGTTTACATTTGATTCTGAATGAGTTTGATAGTGCTCCGTGGCTAAAGCTAACATTACACACTGTTGGAGAGATTTATAAAGAATGAAGTTGTGTTTATGAATTATACAGACTGCAAGTGTTTAAAAATGAAAATAACGACAGCTCTTGTCTCCGTGAATACAGTAAGAAACGATGGTAACTTTAACCACATTTAACAGTACATTAGCAACATGCTAACGAAACATTTAGAAAGACAATTTACAAATATCACTAAAAATATCATGTTCTCATGGATCATGTCAGTTATTATTGCTCCATCTGCCATTTTTCGCTGTTGTTCTTGCTTGCTTACCTAGTCTGATGATTCAGCTGTGCAGATCCTGTGCAGATGTTAATACTGGCTACCCTTGTGTAATGCCTTGAACATGAGCTGGGATATGCAAATATTGGGGGCGTACATATTAATGATCCCGACTGTTAGGTAACCTGTTCTTCGGAGGCCTTTTAAACAAATGAGATTTACATAAGAAGGAGGAAACAATGGTGTTTGAGACTCACTGCATGTCATTTCCATGTACTGAACTCTTGTTATTCAACTATGCCAAGGTAAATTCAATTTTTAATTCTAGGGCACCTTTAAACTTATTTTGATGGTGGATTGTATGGTATTAACGTTACAGATTAGACTGTACAGAAATTGAAATCGACATGTAATGCTAATGCACACTAAATACACAGTCACACAATGCTGATGTTGTTAACATTAACAATTTGAGAACAAAGTATAACAATAATAATAATTTGTACGGCTTGACGCGATTCGAGCTAAGCGATCGTTAGATTTAAATCACCATTGGCAGCGCGATTTACTTTAATGCTTTTTTTCCCTCAGTCAGAACAAAAGTGGCAGACATGTTACTTGTTCAGATTACATTTTCCGAAGGACAGTATCCACACCGATGTGGTGACTGACAGCAAACATTAGATTCATCCATCCACAACCCACATAAAAATTATAATTCTGAAAACAACTGTAATTGCAGAGATGGCGACAGAGAGGCAAAACTTACGGACTGCAGCTTTAAAGGCTCCCAATTTTGTTTTGGAGTCTTCAAAAAACACATTTTCTCATAATATTCATTGCAGCATCAGCTCTTTTCTCACAGTGTCTGAAACAGTTCGATAAAGGATTCGGACTCTCTAAAACCCCGCTTTCCACGAGCTTCCTCTGCTCTGATTGGTCAGATAGCCCAACCTGTTGTGATTGGTCCACCGCTTACAACGCTGGTCGGAAACCAAACCCCCATTATCATATCTGACTTTTTATCAGAGATGTAGCAGCATGGAGATTGTGAACAACTCTCTACTGCAGGCAAAGACAATTTATGTCTATATATATCCATTGTGGCTAGAAGCTCTGAATCACAACTTTCAGCACTTTAAAGACACTTCAGGGGATGCACGAGAAATCAAAACTGCAAAGTGTTCAGAGTTCAGTCCTGACCTTCCATTAATATTGTGTTTTGCAAAAGGAACGCAACCTGTGGAGATTCCATTATAAAGCAATTTACTCTACCTGCCAAGTGCTGCTGGCAAATTATACCCAGCAGCTCTGTCATGCGAGAGGACATGTCTTAATTAAGGTGCCAAAATGCAAAAAACAAAAAAACAAAACATGATGTCTAATTCTTGCACATGAACTGATTGTAAATCACACACAACTTCAAGTTCTGCAGCTGAATGAATGCTCGACTCTTTGCTTACGTAATAAGGCGTCATTTGGCTGTGTTTTACAGTACTGAACATATAGTAATTTTAGTCCGTTTCAGAACCGCAGGCCCATTCTATGGAAGCTTTCTTTGTGACTAAATAATAGGGCTGGGTAGCTGACTAATGAGTTCATGATCACTGAATATGTTTTTCTGAGGTGAATGTGACGTTACGTGACATTGTTTACAAGCTGTTTTATTGACGTCTTTCCGAGGTTGAAACACTGATTGAGCGATTACACGACACATGATACGGATTTCAGTAAGTTGTACTGTATATTTTAACATACCTTCAGATGTTCATGCATGTTTATTTCGCTGTAACTGGTATTAAAGCGGAGGAGAGGATGATCACATGCTTCTCTTTAACTGAGGCGCTAAAGCGATCTGTCACGCCACATTAAACAGCGACAAAACGGTGTTTATTTTTTGAATCTCATAATAAGATGGACGTCATTTGAAATCTGAGACTTTGCTTCATATCAAAAGTAACAAAGATTAGTGCGATTTATTGGATGGGAGGCGCTACATATTCTGCTCATTCATCAACTGAAAACAGACTAGACTAATCGATTCTTGGGATTTAAGAATCGATATCGGTTCGTAAAAATGAGAATCGATTAAAATCAAGAAATCAATATTTTTAATAAATAAAAAAGGTAATAATAATATAATAAATAAAAAGGGTAATTGCAAATTTTTATCTTACAATTCTGACTTGTGAGATATAAACTCGCAATTGCGAGTTATATTGTCAGAATTGCGAGATATAAACTAACAAATGTGAGAAATTAAGTCAGAATTGCAAGTTATAAACTCACAATTCTGACTTTTTTTCTCACAATTCTGAAATTTTTTTTCACAATTGTGAGATATAAACTCGCAATGGCAAGATATAACGTTTTTCTGAGGGGAAAAAACTCAGAATTGCAAGTTTATCACGCAATTCTGAGTAAAAAAAGTCAGAAGATAAAAAGAGATAAAAAGTCACAATTATACCTTTTTTATTTTTATTCAGTGGCAAAATGTCCCTGTTATTAGTTCTTGTTTTTAATATTTATGACAGGATATAGTTAAGCAACACCACACGAGCAAGAGGGCTGTTTTCCCGAATATTAGCACGATTGCAAATGTGGTAGGCCTATTCATTTTATACAACAGTTCAATAAACAAAAAGTTGAATTGCATTTTAGAATATTATTTTTGCTCTATTTCGCCAACAAAAATAGTTCCACTGTAGAACCATTGCTCATCTCAGAGCAACATTTCATTACTGAATGAATCTGCGCTTTTGAACAAATTGGTCTAATTAATGATTCACCGTCTCACTTATAAAAAACACTTCGTCCCTGAATGAATCTGTTTTGAATGAATCATTTGACTGAATGATTCAATGACTCACTCGTTAAGACAAACTGTGTCTGAAATCGCATACTGTATGAGTAGGTACTACATTTGAATTTGAATCTACTACAGACTACAAAACTGCAGTGCACTTAGAATAAACGGAACATTAGCGTACGTTAGTTTGGACGCTAATATATTTATCGTTATAGTTATCATTCTTGGTGTGAATGGGACTTTAACTGTGAGATTTTAACACAAAAAGAAAGCAGCAGCAGCAGCTCAAATGTCGTCCACCGTGAAGTCAGTTCTGGCCCCACTCTGACGTCAGCACTTACTGACGCGCAGCTAAAAATCTAGGTCATATTTAAATCTCGGAAATCTACGTCCTCAAGAGCAAATATGGATTACTTTTAATATCGCTTCCGGTCTCTCTCCACCGGTTTTCGGCCTTCTTCCCAGCTCCCCTATGTGTGCCATGCCTAAAAATATCCCCTGCACTTCAAAGAGATGTTAAGTGTCTTCCAGCTACATCCAGAAACATTACAGACAGAGAGAGGGAACTGATAGCTGCCGGCTGTTCAATGGTTGGACAAAACCACATAATCAAAAATGGACCCTGATTAAACAAAGTGATCAGCAGTTAGGCTTAGATTTGAATGCAAAGCACCTAAAACCCTCTTAACCGTGGTAAAAGTGTGGTGATTTAACAAAAAAGTGCCTGCACAGATTTACCACTACTGCTTATGTTTGGAAAGTGGGTAAACAATAAAATTAACCAAGGATTTTGACTGTTTAGATGTCATTACTACACCATCTGGCTGTAAAGAGTATATTTCTCCATGATGGCTATTCAGATGTTGCATAATCTGATGAAATCAACATTGAAATTGCCTGATTAATTCTTAAAAAGCTAATTCACAATAATTGCACAATTTTTTTTAGCTTGCTTGTGACTGGGTTAGCCTATAAAAAGTATATTAATTTTAATTTTATATTAATTATATTAATTTGACACTATAAACATTACTTTGTGCATGCTATTACATGCTATTATTAAATTTTAAGATTAATAAAACTTAATTAAATAACAATAATGTTTAATATACTTTAATAATTTAAAGCATAACAATAATCATGATAGTTTGATTTGATTTATTTGTTTGTTTATTATTAATATTATTAATAATAACAACAATAATTTTATTTAATAAGAATAATAATTTCTACCAATTAATACAGTTTATTAGCCTAACATTTGGATGTTAACACATGCTGCAAAAATGCAGAATTTAACTTCAAATGTGTCTCATCCATAGACTTTATAAAACAAACAGTGTCCGTGACGTCATGACAAGAGCATTTTTGAAGCCCAAAGTGGGCGGAGCCGGCAGTCGCCATCTTGGTAGTGCATCACCACGCGTGACTCCTGGATAACCGAAAATAGGGACGAAAAGGCGGGACGTGGGTGGAGCTGAGACCGCAGACAAACGGCTAATAGTGACAGCAGCGGCAATCCACCTGTCACTCAAGTGGCCCCGCCCTTAATTATGCAGAACTTTAAGGCTTAATATAATTCAAACGGATGAGTTATAAAAAAAAAAATTCACCCCCTCACAGTTTTCATGAAGGGCAAAATGAGCTATATAGACCTAAACCACTTTTTGTACCAGGCTGTAAATATGTTTTTTTCTGATGTAAAGTTGGGCATTTTAACATGGGGTTGACTCCCTTTTGGATCCTGTCTCTAGTGGCCAGTCGATGAATTGCAGTTTAAGTCACTTCCGTGTTGGCTTCGAGAGAGAGACTGGATCTTTGCTGCTTGATCTTATCCAATCAGAATTGAGTTTGATGCTGGGCGAATCCCACAAAGAAATGTCCAGGTCATGTTTAATCCCAAAATTAAGTATATTTTTATGAGGATATTTCTCAGCAGTTTTCGTAAGATTCTCCCAACTACCCGCTGTATTGATTTGTGAGTGTGTTTCTGTCTATTTTAAGCTGTTCTCTTCACCTTCACACTGCCCTGTTCTCTCTCTCCTCATCCTCTTGTTTATGTAACAAGGTGATTTAATGTTTTTACACTGTCTGAGTGCCTGCATATAATTCACACTATGGTTCGTATCTGTCATCAGTGCAACGAGACAAATGGCAGAAGTGACGATAAGTGCATGCTAATGAGTGAAAAAAAAAAAAAAAACTTTCAGGAATGAAACAGGATGCGTCATCGTGATGATGACATCAGAGCATCCGGTCTGCTGCCATTCAAACGCACATTACAAGCAAATTGCTGAGTTAACTGAATGCGGTAATGACTCATCTGAGCTGCCTGAACTCATTTACTTGTGTGCCAACACATTCATTCACGAGGCCCGGAATGAAACTTTTACTGGATCCTAGTGTTGCATAGCCAGATTTTTGTCAATTTGCAGGTTATTCTGCCGTTAATACGGTTATATGGGTGCCAATAGGTGTCAGATGCAACAAAATTTACAAGGCAAACAAAAACAGGATGAAATTAAACCACAAGACACAATGGAATTAAAGGGACAGTTCACCCAAAAAATTAAAATTATCCCATGATTTTCTCTCATAAGAACTAGTATGAGCAAACTATTCTTTCTGATTCCAGTTTGGAAAACCTGTTTGGAAATAGTCATTATATTATCATTTCATGATGCAGAAATGACCTTTAAAGCGTTTAATAGATCAGGTGTTGTTGGATTAGTTGGTGTCCCACCTTGCAACACCTTGTTTGAAGCCGAGAATCCAGGACTTGGCAGTCTCTCTAGAACAACTAATCAAAGCAACAGATTTTGTGAGCCATCCAAGTAATATCAGGTTTTAAGATGCATATTTGGAGCGTGCCGTAAGACTGCGCCTGTAACGATGATTACTCACCGCTTTCCTCCTGAAACACGTGAGTGACGTGCCGTGCCGATGAGGTCATGTTGTAAAGGGCAGATGGGAGCCGTGGAGTTTGGCAGGTGTAGAATCAGATGGCAGACAAGAGGGCGATCTGAAGCCCCGCCAAACGCGGGCACTGCCAGGACCACAGATCACAGCCTACGGTTCATCTGTGGACCCGAGGGCTCGAGATCTGGGATGAAATGTCCTTACAGCACGAAACATAAAAGGCTGCATTTACACTGTCAATATCTGGCACAGACTGGATCTGTGAAGAAACAGAGACACGCATCATATCTGACATCATCTGATTTCGGCCATTGTCACTCCACATGTCAAATGACCCGTTTTATTTAATTATGACCTGTATGGGAAGACAAAAACACCCGAACAAAACAATTGGCGAACGCCAAGAGAATAGTGTAGCGCAGATCAGTTTTGGGGTTTTGTTATATCCAGTTTCAGATTTACCTGTCTTTAAACATCAAATTGAAAATTAATTTAGCTGGCTGCATTCCACAGGAAAATAAAAAATAAAATAAAATAAGTAAAATTCCTGTTATTAACCCAAATTAACTTAAAAAAATGAATCTGGTTGGATACATTTCAATGAATTGAAATTAAATTTATCTTACTTTGGACAGATTGACCTGTCCCTAAACGTCACCTAAAAATAAATTTGGTTGGTTGCATTGTATTGCATCAAATATAAATTGAAAATAAAATAAAATAAAAAATAAATAAATAATAAATTATAATAGTTATATAATTTCAGATTAACCTGTACCTAAATGTCACTTAAAAAATAAATTTGGTTGCACTGCACTGCACAAAATAAAATAAAATAAAATAAAATAAAAAATTAACCTGCAATAATAAAAAAAATAAAGCCATCTCGAGATTAAAGTTGTTAAATTTCGAGAAAAAAGTCGAGATAAAATGTTGAGAATAAAGTCATTAAATTAACGAATTTATTCTCGTAATTTAACGACTTTTTTCTCGTAATTTAATGAGTTTATTCTCGTAATTTACTGACTTTATTCTCATAATTTAATGACTTTATTCTCAACATTTTATCTCGACTTTTTTCTCGAAATTTAACGAGTTTTTTCTCGTAATTTAATGAGTTTATTCTCGTAATTTAATGACTTTATTCTCAACATTTTATCTCGACTTTTTTCTCGAAATTTAAGAAGTTTGTTCTCATAATTTAACGAGTTTTTTCTCGTAATTTAACGAGTTTATTCTCAACATTTTATCTCGACTTTTTTTCTCGAAATGTAACGACTTTTTTCTCGTAATTTAACGAGTTTATTCTCAACATTTTATCTAGACTTTTTTCTCGAAATGTAACGACTTTTTTCTCGTAATTTAACGAGTTTATTCTCAACATTTTATCTAGACTTTTTTCTCGAAATGTAACGACTTTTTTCTCGTAATTTAACGAGTTTATTCTCAACATTTTATCTAGACTTTTTTCCTCGAAATTTAACGAGTTTTTTTTTCATAAATTAACGAGTTTATTCTCGTAATTTACTGACTTTATTCTCATAATTTAATGACTTTATTCTCAACATTTTATCTCGACTTTTTTCTCGAAATTTAACGTGTTTTTTCTCGTAATTTAATGAGTTTATTCTCGTAATTTAATGACTTTATTCTCAACATTTTATCTCGACTTTTTTCTCGAAATTTAACAAGTTTGTTCTCATAATTTAACAAGTTTTTTCTCGTAATTTAACGAGTTTATTCTCAACATTTTATCTCGACTTTTTTCTCGAAATGTAACGACTTTTTTCTCGTAATTTAACGAGTTTATTCTCAACATTTTATCTAGACTTTTTTCTCGAAATGTAACGACTTTTTTCTCGTAATTTAACGAGTTTATTCTCAACATTTTATCTAGACTTTTTTCTCGAAATGTAATGACTTTTTTCTCGTAATTTAACGAGTTTATTCTCACCATTTTATCTAGACTTTTTTCCTCGAAATTTAACGAGTTTTTTTTTCATAATTTAACGAGTTTATTCTCGTAATTTACTGACTTTATTCTCATAATTTAATGACTTTATTCTCAACATTTTATCTCGACTTTTTTCTCAAAATTTAACGAGTTTTTTCTCGTAATTTAATGAGTTTATTCTCGTAATTTACTGACTTTATTCTCATAATTTAATGACTTTATTCTCAACATTTTATCTCGACTTTTTTCTCGAAATTTAACGAGTTTTTTCTCGTAATTTAATGAGTTTATTCTCGTAATTTAATGACTTTATTCTCAACATTTTATCTCGACTTTTTTCTCGAAATTTAACAAGTTTGTTCTCATAATTTAACGAGTTTTTTCTCGTAATTTAACGAGTTTATTCTCAACATTTTATCTCGACTTTTTTCTCGAAATTTAACGAGTTTTTTCTCGTAATTTAACGAGTTTATTCTCAACATTTTATCTCGACTTTTTTCTCATAATTTAACGAGTTTTTTCTCGTAATTTAACTAGTTTATTCTCAACATTTTATTTCGACTTTTTTCTCGAAATTTAACAAGTTTTTTCTTGTAATTTAACAACTTTAATCTCGAGATGGTTTTATTTTTTATTATTGCTTGGCCCTAATCCTCTTCTGTACTGCACTGCACTGCACAAAATAAAATAAAATAAAATAAAATAAAATAAAATAAAATGAATGAAATAAAAAATAAATGTACCTGTTATTAACTCGATTAACTTCAAAAATGAATTTGGTTGCATTGCATTGCACTAAAAAATAAAATAAAATTAAATAAATAAAATAATAAAATAAAATGAATGAAATAAAAAATAAATGTACCTGTTATTAACTCGATTAACTTCAAAAATGAATTTGGTTGGATACGTTGCACTGCATTGAAAATAAAATTAACTTAATTTGGGCAGATTGACCTGTCCCTAAATGCCACATTTGGTTGGTTGCATTGCATTGCATCAAATATAATTTAAAAAATATATATAACAGTTATTGTCCTATATAATCTTAACCTGAACCTAAATGTCATTAAAGGATTACTCCACTTTTAAATAAACTTTTGCTGATAATTTTCTCACCCCCATGTCATCCAAGATGTCCATGTCTTTCTTTCTTCAGTCGAAAAGAAATGAAGGTTTTTGATGTAAACATTCTAGGATTTTTCTCCATATCATTCATTTCAATGGGCACCAAACGGTTGAAGGTCCAAATGGCAGTTTCAGTGCAGCTTCAAAGGGCTTTAAACGACACCAGACGATACCAGACGATGAATAAGGGCCTTATCTAGCAAAACGATTGGTCATTTTAAAAAATAATCAAAAAGTTTAAGTTTTATAAGCACAAATGCTGGCCTTGCTCTTTTCTCCGATGTGCGTTCGTGACGTCACGTAATACGCAATTACATTGAAAAGGTCACGGTTGACGTAGGCGGAAGTATCGAGTCAGTGTTTACATTACAAATATGCGGAAGGAAGCTCGTATACACATATTCAAATGTCTTTGTGTCAGTTTATTGTTTAACCCTTTGAGCGGTACGTTCCCACATATGGGATGTTTATTTCTGTGCCCCTGGGCGTACGGTTCCACATATGGGATTTAGAATGTTCAGCGACGTCACATAACTGCTAGATTCAAACTGTGCTTTCGCGCTCTGGCTGCGAGACGGACGCGCGTTCTCTTGTCATCACAGGTATGCAGTGTTTTCAGCCACATAATGTTTCTATTAAGGTTTCACACATTTAAATACGCATAAGCACCATTAAACAATACATTTGGAGTTTATAAAATACACACTGATGTCAGACGTCAGTGGAAGCATCAATAAACAGTGAATTCAAATATAATTTGCTGACATTTATTCATATCAGACACACATAATGGATAACTATAAAGTTTACTCTCTTATTCTTCCAGTTCACCAGCCACTTACTTGCATATATTTCAGGAGAAACTGATGTATTCACCTGCCGTAAATCAGACTGACAGAACTCTGTGAACTGCAGTGCAAACTAAGATGGCGGCGCCCATCTCGCATTATAGATCAAGATAAAGATCATTTATAAAGGTTTTTAAACGACAAAACACTTTCACTCACACATATTTGAGAATCGGAATATCATATAGTTGAAGACATGTAAGCAAGTTTGCGAATATTTTAAATAAAAAAGGAAAAACAAAATAATAGTGATCCATCTCTCATACAGTGTTATTGTGGCTACGTTCAGCGCTCGTGACACGCACGCGTCGCCATGGAAACAATAAGGGCAAACGTTCTAAAATAAGGGTCGCCTTAAAAAAAAAAAAACTCACTCTGGCGGTCAGTTAGAATATTTTAAACTCACGCTTGAAAGGTGTGCGTATCCTGGGTGTTTTAATATTAGAAAGCCTAAAAGAACATTTTTGTCAGGACAGAAATTTGTGACTTTTCAGAGATTTCCTGTACACAATCCTGAGCGAATGAAACTGTGGTTGCTACGCCTACGTCAACCGTGACCTTTTCAACGTAATTCGGATCGGAGAAAAGAGCAAAGCCAGCATTTGTGCTTATAAAACTTAAACTTTTAACATTTTTTTTTTAAATGACCGATCGATTCGCTAGATAAGACCCTTATTCATCGCCTGGTATCGTCTGGTGTCGTTTAAAGCCCTTTGAAGCTGCACTGAAGCTGCCATTTGGACCTTCAACCGTTTGGTGCCCATTGAAATGAATGATATGGAGAAAAATCCCAGAATGTTTACATCAAAAACCTTAATTTCTTTTTGACTGAAGAAAGAAAGACATGGACATCTTGGATGACATGGGGGTGAGTAAATTATCAGCAAAAGTTTATTTAAAAGTGAACTAATCCTTTAAGAAATAAATTTGGTTGCATAAAAATGGGCAGATTAACTAGTTATTAACCTGATTAAATAAAAAAAAATGAAATTGGTTGGTTACATTGCATTGCACAGCAATGAATAAAAATAGAATAGAATAAAATAAAATAAATGTAATGCAAACGATTTTGGCGTTTTGTTATAGGCCTGTCTAATTTAAGATTAACCTGTCCCTAAAAATTACATTACATTGAATTAGGGCAGATTAATAAAATAAAAAAATAAAATCAATTTTGGGGTTATCTATGTAAACAGATGGGATCTGTGCATTAGGCCCTGCGGTGTAAACACAACCAGAGAGTCTCACAGCTTACAGAAGTGAGTCTTGCACCTAAAATAAATGTTTTTGAATGAGTTATTAAACCATTAAAAGAGCGACGCAGCATTCTGAATGCGTTCAGTCAAAACGAGGCTCATCTTAAGCTGCACGTGGATTAGAAACGACGGGCGTGAGGTACTTGAGGCTTATTTTGGGTTTGAAAGAACTCCCAGTCAGAGCGCTATCAGCTCATAATCAAACTCCAGCGCACGCAGCGGAAGCGAAAAGGAGGTAATTATATCATCGAGTCTAACAAAAAGGACCGCAGTCCATTACAAACAACGTCATAGTTGAAACCAAATCTGCAGCCAATTAGTTTTGTTCATGTTCTGAATGGACTAAGAGCAATCATGAAAACAAAGATAATTGAACATTTATGCCTCTGCAGAATCCTGTCCTGCTATTAAAACTTACTGTCGCATGTCATTTTTATCAACAAAAAAAAAGTGAAGGATGTGACAAAGATTTACTCACAGAAACTTCCCTCCTCTCCGCAGATCACAAAACTTCATTTCACGGTTATTAAGTTCATTACGGCTGTCGTGCTTGAATGCTCTGGAGAGGTGAGAGATGAACCTGAGACAGAGCTCATAAAGTGAAGGCCAAACAAACACAAACATCAATTAAGACATTTATGAAAAGCACAGCAAAAGCTGTAGGACATTTAGCTTGCGTGGATCATTATAAACTCCAGAGAGTGTGGCTCAAAATAGCCCGGGTTAGTGATTTAAACAAACCCCAAACCTAAAATATTAAAGTTTTGAGTTTAGTTTGATCTCAAAAGCAGATTAAAACAGCTATTAAAGGGGTTTAAGCTGTTTGAGCAACCGAAGCGCGAGCTGTTGAAGCTCCGCCCTCTTCTGGAAAGGGGGCGGGAGCAGCAGCTCATTTGCATTTAAAGGGACACACACACAAACAGCGTGTTTTTGCTCACACCCAAATAGGGGCAGATTTGACAAGCTATAATAAATGATCTGTGGGGGATTTTGAGCTGAAACTTCACAGACACATTCTGAAGACACCAGAGACTATATTACATCTTGTGAAAGGGGCATTATAGGTCCGCTTTAAAGGGGTCCTTGATTATAATTTCACTTTTTAACTTTAGTGTGTAATGTTGCCGTTTAAAGTTCAATGCAAAGGGAGATATTTTCTTTTACAGAAATCTCTGTTTTGAAAAGCTGGTAGGGACTATAACGAGCTTCTGCCCAGATTGGTGACATCACAAACCCTAAAATTTACATAAACCCCGCCCCCGAGAACACACAACAAAGTGGGCGGGGCCATGTTGGGCTGCTTTAGAGAAGAGGAAGAGTTGTTGTAGTAGAATGTTGTTGTCATGCGGTCATTTTACGCCGGACTGCTTCACAAACGAAGATCAATTCAACGCTGGATTTGCACAAAATATTAACATGAGGCACATGCTAGTGGATGAGTTGAATCAACTCCACAGCAACTACATAAATTTATCCACTAACCATTCAGAAACGTCCTAAAAGTTGTAACTTCTTCCTGAGTCTCTCCATCAGTGTCGACTCCGGTTTGAACAATGTAAGGCTGAACTCCGTTACTGACAATCCTCATTTTGGCTGCGTGAGATTCTCCAGCTTTGTTGTTGTTGAGCTGTTAAAGCTCCGCCCTCTTCTGCCGTGTTTTTGCTCACTCCTAAATAGGGGCAAATTTGACAAGCTATAATAAATGATCTGTGGGGGATTTTGAGCTGAAACTTCACACACATATTCTGGAGACACCAGAGACTATATTACATCTTTTGAAAAGGGCATTATAGGTCCCCTTTAAAAAACTATTCATAAAGCCGGCAAGGAGATACACAATGGGCCGTGTTTTGTCTCGATGACACTCTGAGAAGGAGCAAAGAGTGTTTTACTCTATTGATGTAAAGGTTATTCAATTATAATCGCTCTGAAGGTATAAGACAGGTACAAAGTGAGAGAAAAGAAAGGATGAGAGAAGACTCAAAGGATGAAATAAATCATAGCAGATTTTATATTAAGATAAAGGTTGGACAAGGCACTCGAGCAGATGACCTTTAAACAGCACTAATAATGTGGGTGGCGTCAATATCACACATGCTCATGGAGCAGCTGCAGACTGATGCTTATGCACACAAAAGAGGCTTGCAGAATCTGGCTGGTTTTATGCATTTTCTGGGAATGAAGATGCTCAGGTTTTTATCAGTCTGTCAGGAAACTAAAGGCATGTTTACAAGTTCCTGGACTGTTACTATGAGTGTTTCTGAGGATGAACTGACGCTGGATTTGCCAAAGTTGCATCAAATCTTTTATAGATTTTTTTTTTTTTTCTTTATAAGTCTTGTCCGCTTGCTCTGGTTTACAAGTAACATTTTTATAGATGAAGCCTGAACAAGCGGAAAAGACTTTATGGGTGAACCTCACTAAGAAATGTCTTGTTCATATTTTAATTAGGCATTAGGCACATTTAAACCCAAACTTGCATTACTGCATTACGTTGGATGGATGGATGGAATAAATTAAATAATTAAAATAAATAATTAAAAAATAAATTCTCATTACTAAATGAATGAATGAATGGATAAATAAACAATAAATAAATAGCCACAAGGAAGCGTATTAACTAACTAGCGAAGGAAAACCAAAAATGTTATAAATTAATTAAAATAAATAAATAAATATTAAAATAAATTCTCAAAAATAAATAAATAAATAGTCACATGGAAGTGTATTAGCTAGTGAAGGAAAACCAAAAATGTAATAAATTAATTAAAATAAATAAATATTAAAATAAATTCTCATAAATAAATATTAAAATAAATTCTCATAATAAATAAATAAATAGCCACATGGAAGTGTATTAACTAGTGAAGGAAAACCAAAAATTAAATAAATAAATTAAAATAAATAAATATTGAAATAAATTCTCATAAATAAATAAATATTACAATAAATTCTCATAAATAAATAAATAAATAAATAGCCACATGGAAGTGTATTAGCTAGTGAAGGAAAACCAAAAATGTAATAAATTAATTAAAATAAATAAATGTTAAAATAAATTCTCATAAATAAATAAATAAATAGCCACATGGAAGTGTATTAGCTAGTGAAGGAAAACCACAAATTAAATAAATTAATTAAAATAAATAAATATTAAAATAAATTCTCATAAATAAATAAATATTAAAATAAATTCCCATAATAAATAAATAAATAGCCAAATGGAAGTGTATTAACTAGTGAAGGAAAACCAAAAATTAAATAAATTAATTAAAATAAATAAATATTAAAATAAATTCTCATAAATAAATAAATATTAAAATAAATTCCCATAATAAATAAATAAATAGCCAAATGGAAGTGTATTAACTAGTGAAGGAAAACCAAAAATTAAATAAATATTAAAATAAATTCTCATAAATAAATAAATATTAAAATAAATTCTCATAAATAAATAAATAGCCACATGGAAGTGTATTAACTAGTGAAGAAAAAAAAAACTTTTTAATAAAATACTAATTTAATTAAATAATAAAATAAATTATTAAAAAATTATTATCACTGCATTGCACTGCACTGATAAAAAAATTCAAGAAAAATAAATGGGTAAAAAAGTTTGGGCATAATTCTTGAACATTAAGTGTAAATGTAGTTCACTACATCAAATATAACAATGTATAATTTGCAATTGTACTTTACAGTATAAATAAGCAGACAATTATTGTGTGTGTGTGTTATATGTGCTTATATTGTCAATGCAAAAAATGACTTAAAATAGGCTTCAATTCCTATTTGATTCACTCGTGCCAGTAGTCTGGGTACAAGAGGATACACAGTCAGGGATACACACTTTTTACCCAGCAGTCCTGCTGGAAACAGAACATTCTCTTCCCTCTTCATGACGCTTGTTTTCAGTTCTTCAAAGCAGCAGATCCCGCATCTCTTTCCTTTCACCTGCGCAGCCTGCGGATGCTCTAATTTAACTGCTATTTACAAGGCGAGCTTTCAGCCCGAGGTTTGGACAGACAGATCCATCTGTACAGAATACTAAAAGCATCTGTCAGGCACCAGCCGTCATCAGATATTCAGGCCGAGCTGGTGTGTGCTGGTACCGGTGCGGGCAGCATGACAGACCCAAGCGTCTGCCCACCTTTGATGTCCGGGAGGAATCGCAAACCTGCTTTTCCTTTTTATCCCAACCAAAATCATTACTGGAATTACTGCATATAATAATAATATATAAATATAAAAATACAATAATATTAATACTGTGATATATATCATTATTCTATCTATCTATCTGGTGCTTTAAATCAAAATAATATATAATAATAATATATAAACGTTAAACAATATGCAATGATAAACATTTCAAACAATGTATGAAAATAAGTATCAACTATACTGATAAGTACAAGTATTCTGATAATATGCTATACTCCAAACACAGCCTCTCTTTCTCATGCTCTTTTTCTTTTCACATCCATCATTCAATAGCTCTTCCTCATTTTTCCATTCTCCTTCCTGCTTCCTAATCACCTACTTTAATTTCCTGGTTTGGGAAAAGGATGTTGACCTCCGTTAACCTCACGCTCCGTAATGGCCGACAGATCAAGTGCATGATACATCAGCGTAATCTCTGGGAAATAGAAAGCAGGCATTAGTTTCCAGGTGCTTCCGAAATCTAATCCCACCTTTGCTTTTCTATGCATTTGGAGAAGCTGAAATGTTCCCAACTGGGATGATGATTAGACATCATTGTATGTTAATGCAGCAGGTGTGAAGCAGTTTGTTGAATATTAACTACACGCCTTTGATGGGCGTCCAAGCAGGTTCGGAGGAAGCCAGAATGTAAAGATTCATGGACTATGCCGAAGAGAAATTTGATAGATCTGGCAAAATATAATACACTGAAATATTTACAATTCATATGCTGCTTGCAAAATATACCAGAATACATGGCTACTTTTGAATGCCAATCAATGCAAAAATATTATAGTTTCATGCAAAAAAACAGCTGTTTTAATGGTAAAAGACCGTAAAAATTCTACTGTAAAAACGTGTTAATTGGGTAAGTTGCCACAGTGAAAAACTGTAATAGATCTACTGGGACATTACAGTAAAATACTGTAAAAATTAACAGGTTTTGAAAGTGAAAAATAACAAGTCATCTTATAATATTGTAAAAAAATATATATATGATCAATAAGTTATGACAACATATGTTTTTACATTGCTTTATCTCATCAAAATAAGTTAAGCAATTTTCCAAAAAAAAGTTATACAAGATTCAACTAATTTTTAAGTCAGTTTAATGTAATTTAAGTTTAAATAACTTATTTTGATTGTACTTAATTTAAGATAGCAACTTTTGTTTTACAGTGTACAGTAAAAAAACTGTTTTTCAATTGAAATGTTTCTTAGGTTTTTATGATCAAATATGTATATTAGTGTTTTATGTTACATCTTATGTTGTTAAATTAATGTTTATTGTATTATTTTAGTGTCATATCTGTTACTATGATGGTTTTTTGTGTTTGTGTCTGTCAGTATATTAAAAGGTAAAGAAAAAAAAAAACTAATTTTATTGATGGTATGTTTTGGTATATTAACATTAATTTCAGTTAATGAAATAATTATATACATTTAAGTTCAGTCTGTAAAACGTAACTCTTTCCCCACCATTGATGGAATTTTCCATCATTTATGCCACAACGCTTCCCCCGCCATTTCCGGCAATCCATGTTTTCACTGTTATACGGTAGGGGGCGCTATTACGCATCTTCTGAAAGAGTATAGAATATCCTGATCAAAACACAAGTGAAGAAGAAGCAGAAACAAGTGACAAAAGCATTGCTTACGCACATGTAAAATAACGCAATCGTCAAACATTAAACAGCATATAAATCAAAACTGCCAAACATTACTGAATAAAATGTCGAACCCATGAAGAGGAAACCACTGTGAAGCTTCGGGGTTGCTGATGGACTCGATCTACTCTGACTGATAATATAAAAATGTTTTTCACATATTTGTTAGACCTTGAGAATGAATGTAAATGCGGCGGCGGCTGGAGCGGAGGGCTCGGCGGCGGCGGCTGGAGCGGAGGGCTCGGCGGCGGCGGCGGCTGGAGCGGAGGGCTCGGCGGCGGCGGCGGCGGCTGGAGCGGAGGGCTCGGCGGCGGCTGGAGCTGAGGGCTCGGCGGCGGCGGCGGCAGCTGGAGCTGAGGGCTCGGCGGCGGCGGCTGGAGAAACTGGCTCGGTCCAGAAGTCTATTAGCCAGGCCGCATCATCTGGCGGCTTGCACAGAGTTGGAGCGGCAGGCTCGGAAAGGGCTGGAGCGGGCTCTGGAGAGACTGGAGCGGGCTCTGGAGAGACTGGAGCGGGCTCTGGAGAGACTGGAGCGGGCTCTGGAGAGACTGGAGCGGGCTCTGGAGAGACTGGAGCGGGCTCTGGAGAGACTGGAGCGGGCTCTGGAGAGACTGGAGCGGGCTCTGGAGAGACTGGAGCGGGCTCTGGAGAGACTGGAGCGGGCTCTGGAGAGACTGGAGCGGGCTCTGGAGAGACTGGAGCGGGCTCTGGAGAGACTGGAGCGGGCTCTGGAGAGACTGGAGCGGGCTCTGGAGAGACTGGAGCGGGCTCTGGAGAGACTGGAGCGGGCTCTGGAGAGACTGGAGCGGGCTCTGGAGAGACTGGAGCGGGCTCTGGAGAGACTGGAGCGGGCTCTGGAGAGACTGGAGCGGGCTCTGGAGAGACTGGAGCGGGCTCTGGAGAGACTGGAGCGGGCTCTGGAGAGACTGGAGCGGGCTCTGGAGAGACTGGAGCGGGCTCTGGAGAGACTGGAGCGGTTTGCTTCCTCCTCCTCCGCTTTCGGGGCCCAGTGGAGGAGTGTGGGTTCCGTGTGGGACAGGCAGGGAGTTTGCTGGAGGGGTATGCGGAGGAAGACGGTGGCTGACTGACTGGCCCGGCCAACCATGTTTCTGGATGGACTAGAGACAGACACCCATCCTGAACCCAATCAACTACGAATTTGGAGTCATTTAACCATAAAATGGAATTTATAGTTTCGCTTAAGGAGAAACGATAATCGGGTTTACCAAAACGGATGGTGTCATCATCTAGTCCATCCAGAAACAGGGAGATCAAACATGCTTCAGGCCAGTCAGACAAAGCAGCAAGCTCAACGAACTCCTCCACATATCTCTCCAGCGAACGACCCACCTGTAGGAGCCCGATGAGTAGATCGCCAGCAGTTAGAGGTGTTGGAGGAGCAGGAGCCAGGAAGCTGGTCAAAGTCTCCATCTTTCTGTGGAAATCCAGTTGGTTTTAAGGTCCATCTTTCTGTTACAGTTGTACTGGTTTGAAGAGATGAGGCAGGTACGAATTTCCACAATACTTTAATCCAAAAGGCAAGGAGAACCAAACATACAACGTAAACATAACATTAAGATGGACAAGGAGTGAAGGGAGTGAGTGCAATATAAAGGGAGTGCTATCAATAGAGTCCAGGTGCAGGTGATCCGTGAAGCTGAGGAGCTGACGAGGGAAGTGAGTGCAGGTGAGGAGACAAGAGGATCATGGGATTTGGAGTCCGGGGGACAGGGGATCCGTGACAGAGAGTATAAGCTACTTTTTAATTTATGGCCATATGAAATCCATTTTATGGAAATTTATTTTTGTTTTGGGATTCTGTGTTTGTATGAATTAATGCAAATGTATATAAACTTTAACAATTTAATCAAGCTTTTAAAATGTAATCAAATGAAGAATAAAAATTAATTTACAACAAAACATTTAAAAATGTCAAATAAGATGCTTCACAACAGAACTGTATAAATTTAAAACATGGATGAAAAAATATTTTGGTTCTATGATATTCCTTAGAAATAATAATATTATTACTTTGAGAAGTACATTTTAGTATATAGTAGTGATATATTTCTGTCATAATTTATTGAAGTTAAACCGAACTTTTATTTTGATGGTATGTTGTGAGGCTCTTTTAGTTTTAGTTTCAGTGTATTTGACGGTACACTGTAAAAACTAACTGTGAAATTCACTAAATGAAATAAGTTCATTTTACTTAAAACTTTAAAAAAAAGTTCATTCAACTTAACAAATTTTGTGATGTGAACTCAAAAACCTATTATATTAAGTAGAACTCAAACTAAATAAGTCACTATGTTATTTTAACTTTAATGGTTTAAGTTACAGAAATTTATTTAATCTAGTAGCTTACGTCGTCTATAAATAAATAACTAAAAGCTATCAAATAAACACACAAACAATAATAAACACATTAATCTTTTTCATATTAAGTCTACACACCTAAGCCTTTTTAAAGTAATTACATTTACTCACGTCAAAGTATTATCCTAGTGCGTTTCTTATTTTCTCAAATGAAATGGTGAAAAGTTTGTGAAGTGACTCTCAAAGCAGCTCTGGAGTTGAAGTTCATGTCTTCATGTCCTCGTATATTGAGATGGCAGACTCTGAAAATGCGGTAAGTGTGCGAGTTTGTTTTTTAAAAAACCGCTAGCGGGAAAAGAGTTAATGTCACTATTTTTATGGTATAATTCTGGCAACCACAGCTGCGTACATTTGTTAATTTCTCTCTCTCTCTCTCTCTCTTTTTTTTTTTTTTACAGTGTACTAACTAACCTGGACTATGTCAGACAAATGCTTTTGTCTGTTGCATTGCATCTAATTTGTAAAAATCCCATGCATGAGTAACATGATTTTTTAAGACAGCAAGTCATGTTCTATTCTGTTGAATTCTGTTGAATGCAAGAACTCATCCTGCATGAACTCCATTTAACAAATATTTTGGTCTGTACACTGGACTAGATTACTAATCCAAGTCTTGAAGACCAAATAATAGATTAAAATGGCTTTCCATTATTATTATGACTCCCAAAAATAAACCACATATTCAAACACCAGAGCGGGCCAAGAACAACATCTCAGCTCATTCATTCTGAGACCGCAGCGGCATCGCTAATATCAGTCATCACTACCGGAACGGGAAAGAGATCAGTCAGCCTGTCAGTACTAAATGCTAATGCCCGGCACTTCAAGAGGAGAATTATAGAGGCGCTCATCCCGCTTTCGAAAGCCCGGACGAATACTGATGCTTTTCAGCGTGAGAAAGTGGGAGACCTTCTTCTCTGCATTCGATGTTCACACGTCGAATGTTTACATGGAAGTTCCTCTGGTTCTCCGAGCGGCCTCCGACCGAAGAGCTCTCTTTATGTGGAAAAACAAACAGGACGTCGCATCTTCAGAACCTCACTGCGGGAGGTGGCGGGATTTGAACTGCACGTGGACCCATGATTGATGAGTCCACGTCCCAAACGTTTAAGTGACCATCAAGCTCGGCGACACACGTGATAATCATCGGATGATCCCGCAGCGCTCAGTGTGTTGTTTAGGGTCCCTGGGAGAAAAAATAAATATGCAACATATTTTATATGGCCAGGAAAAACAACTGTGATTCACGTACAAACATTTACTCTGCATTCAGTGTCCTGGTGATGTGCTTACGGATCTGTTACATCAAAAAATAAACTTTGGTGGCGTCAATCAATGTGGTTAAATTTAGCAAAATTGACTTTATAATATTTATGCAATTATCAAGTTTTTGGCTTCATTCCAAAACCTAGTGAACGGCCTATGGATGCAATTCAAGATTATAATTTCTATAATAAAATCTAATGAGCGCAATGAAAAAAAAAAGTGTGTTGGATTTACATGATTTAATCATTTACATTGGTTCAACATTAATCAACTAAGTAACACAAACATAATATTTTTAGTTACTTCAACATCACCAAGTCGTTCTGGAGTGATCAAAGTTCAATGCAAAGCGAGATATTTTCTTTTACAGAAATAACTTTTTAAAGACTACAATAAACGGCTGGTAGGGACTATAACAAGCTTCTTCCCGGGTTAGTGACATCACAAATCCTAAAATTTACATAAACCCCGCCCCCTAGAACACGCAACCAAGGGGGCGGGGCCATGTTGGGCTGCTTTAGAGAAGAGGAAGAGTTGTTGTAGTAGAGTGTTGTTGTCATGCCGTCATTTTACGCCGGACTGCTTCACAAACGAGGATCAATTCAAAGCTGGATTTGCACAAAAGATGAACATGACGGCACATGCTAGTGGATGAGTTGAATCAACTCCACAGCAACTACATAAATTTATCCACTAACCATTCAGTAACGTCCTAAAAGTTGTAACTTCTTCCTGAGTCTCTCCATCAGTGTCGACTCCGGTTTGAACAATGTAAGGCTGAACACTGTCGTCCTTTTGGTTGCGTGAGATTCTCCAGCTTTGTTGTTGTTGAGCTGTTAAAGCTCCGCCCTCTTCTGGAAAGGGGGCGGGAGCAGCAGCTCATTTGCATTTAAAGGGACACACACAAAAACGGCGTGTTTTTACTCACACCCAAATAGGGGCAGATTTGACAAGCTATAATAAATGATCTGTGGGGGATTTTGAGCTGAAACTTCACAGACACATTCTGGAGACACCAGAGACTATATTACATCTTGTAAATGGGGAATTATAGGTCCCCTTTAAACTACCTCATGTCTCAAAGCACATAACTTTACAATAATAATGAATGTAAATGACTTTAAAAGCACTGACCTGTAGCACCTGACTGCTGCAGATTCATTTCGCCGTTGATAGTGTTGCCATTGAAATGCATAAAATCAACTCACGAACCGCTCCAAGTATAACATCATGGGTTTGCATCTCTTCCAAATCACTTTTGGCGTGAACGCAGCATAAGATCGTTGTTTTGGTTCAGGAGGTAGTGTAAAAGGTGGCCGTCCAATCATTACATTCGGACCGAATGCAATGATTGGACAAACATTTTATGGTCATACGCCTTCCGCAGACAATATATTATATACATATAAATACATTTATACCACTTAACTTAGTGATTGCTTACCTTGCCTTACCTTACAGTTTCAGTTAAGTCTACATCAAAAATTATTTGAGTACTTGATTGGTTCACATAATTTAATCTCTAATTCACATTTTAGAGAATTACATTAATTATAAGCAAAGATAACATAATATAATTGAGTAAATCGGAAATCTGTTTTCCCATTTTTCCAGTGTAGCGTTTCAAATTAGAGTTTGAATTTGGGTTACACAGTCAGTGTAGGGTGTGGTAGACAGCAACACGGCTCACTAGGTTTCGTAACAGAGCCCTTGTAATACTAAACAGAGCGTGGTGAACCCCAGGTTTTTTTTAATGCATGACATAGCAGTTTCTCTTGTGAATCTCTGACCGAGGGGTGAACAATGTGTCCTCTGGAGCATGTCTGCTGCATTCTGAAACAGCGGACCTGTCCTTTCTCACGCTAACAAGCTAATGTAAACAAGCAACTCAAACAGGAAGTCAAGGGGTTTGCAGTGACTCTCTGTCTCTTTTAGTGTACTGTATGCTGGAATATAATGGACTTATCGTATATTGGCCCATTATTCTGCTGGGAGGAAAAATGAACTAGTGTTATTATCAGCATTTTTTGTTCCTAAAATTCCAGCCAAAAACTGAAGCTATACACCATGATTAATTACATAACCGGAAAATGCATTCTTAATAATAACACATTTTACTGTTATACAATTTTATTGCTCTTTCACGAGTACTATAACAAATCACTTGGACTCTGGAACTTACCTTTTCTAATGGAAGGACTGGGATGAGTCCAGCATCACTGTTGAAAGTGTGTCAATCGTCGCTATTATATTAAACTTGTATCTACATTTGGCCTTGATGTAATGTGTGCTGCAAATCTTGCCTTGCACAAATGTTAGCAGACAGTATCAGCAGTTTTACAGCTCCAAAATTTCTCCAGGGATGCACCGAAGTGGATATGTTGAATCACATAAATCAAATGAAAGTTTGCATCCTAGTAATTTTTCCTGCTTCTAACACATCAATTTTGAGGACAAAATGTTCACTTGCTGCCTAAAATATCTCCTCCACTAACAGGTGCCGTGCTGAAGAGATAATCAGTGTTATTCACTTCACCTGTCTGTGCTCATAATGTTATGCCTGATCGGTGTAAACTGTAAACATAATAACTGCATAACTGGTGACCCCAAGGTTGAAGATCTCTGAACTAGCCTCAGGTGGTTTACTGGTCTCTACTGGCCAAGATGGTTTCCATTGGGTTTTTTAAAGAGGTTTTCAGTTGGTCCAACTGGTATACTAGTTGGCTATCCGGGTAAACAAGCTTGGTCAGGCTGTGAGACCAGCTAAAACCAACAAATGGCCTCAGAAGAAGCAGATTTACTTCATCTACTGAACTGAAATTGCATCCACCTCAATTTGTTTGAAATGCAATCATTCGCAACATAATAACCGTATGATTTCAGGTATGATTGGTTCTCCATTTTATCTAGATTATTGCTGCATTCAAGTCCTCTTTGAGAAGTTCCCATTTATGAACTTGGAAGTCACAATGATTGGCCAATTTCATAGTTCTTTCTCTCTTTTTGACAAAGTTACTGTCAAATGCATTGAGCTTTTTTACTTCTGATCCAAAAAACGAAAAGGAAAGGATGCATATTAGATGTTGAATCTGCATATTAGCCATCGAGGAAGCAAATGAAAATGTTGTCGTACAAACCCATCACCTTATAAATTGGCTTAATGACATCAACAAGTACATAACATGAAAACTAATGTTTGGTCAACATTTACAATTACAACTTACAACCAATAATAATTAACTTCCACCATGATTCTTTAATTGACATTCCCAATTTGGAAAGTCTGCTTTATACGACAAGTGGTGGAATTCATGTGTTACTTGTAAATATAGTCATTACGACATGTGACTCACCAGCTCTAATTCATGTAACCAGTTAGTCTGACACCACAGAGGACTAGAGATGACACAAAACACATGCTGCAAACAAATCAGAGAACATGTTAATAAGAACAGATGATGCAATGAGACAACGGGGAAAAGAGAGAGAGAGAGGCCACAATTACACACAGACAAAACAGTCTTGCCTCACTGGCCACATTATCAAATTTACAAGCTTCGACAATAAAGATTAATCACTTCAGGCTACAGGGTATCGCACACAAATCAGATTTAGAGTGTCATAAACGCAAACAAAGATGAGTGATTTGTTTGCTTAAACATCAAAGGGCTTATAAATGCAGTCGTTGGCTTGAGTATAAGTACATTAGCGGAGCACCATGACCAATTATTATTTATTGATTGCACAGAGATGAACATTTAGTATAAAAGAGGATTGAAAACAGGTTACGGCTGAAAAACAACACGTTTATAAAAAAACTGATAATTACAATGGATGCAAAATGACATCAAACTGTAAAATCAATCAGCCGGCATGTGAAAAAATTCATAAGGAACATGCAATGAAGGGTTTGAAAAACTGGACAAAGTATCTTGTGCAATGAATGCAATGTCTCAGAATTAACGCCTAAACTTTAACTAATAACTAATGGCTAAAAGAAGCTATCAAAAGTTTGAACGACCAAAAGAAAAGGCACCATTAAATATAGACACCGTCTGAAGCTAAGAGGGAAATAACTTTAACTTTCTTATAACTGTTTTCTCAGATATAGCTATCATAACTTTTAGCTACACTACAGTGGCGCCTTGCTGCCACATAGGCCTATATAATTTTTTTTCCACTCAATTATGTCGTAATAACGAGATATTATGTCCTTAAAACGACATCTTTTCTCATAATAACGAGATGTTGTCATAAAAACATTTTCTCGTAATAACGAGATAAGATACCGTTTTAACGACATCTTGTTATTACGAGAAAATACATTTTAACTACACATTTCGTTACTATGAGAAAAGATGTATTTCGTTATTATGAGATGTTGTTTTAACTATTTTGTTATTATGAGAAAATGTCGTTTTAACTATTTCGTTATTATGAGAAAAGATGTCATTTTAAAGACATATTTTGGTATTATGAGAAAAGATGTTTTTTGATGACATATCTCGTTATTACGAGAAAAGATGTCATTTTAACGACATATCTCGTTATTACGAGAAAATATGTCATTTTAATGACATATCTCATTATTACGAGAAAAGATGTTTTAAACGACATCTCGTTATTACGAGAAGTTATTTTAACAGAACATCTCTTTATTATGAGAAAAGATGTTTTTACATCTCGTTATTACGAGAAAATATGCTGTTTTAACGACATATCTTGTTATTACGAGAAAATATGTTTTTACATCTCGTTATTACGAGAAAATATGCTGTTTTAACGACATATCTCGTTATTTTGAGAAAAGATGTCATTTTAAGGACATATCTTGGTATTACGAGAAAATATATTTTTTAATGACATATCTCGTTATTACGAGAAAAGGTGATTTTAACAACATATCTCATTATTACAAGAAAAGATGTAATTTTAACGACATATCTCGTTATTACAAGAAAAAAATGTCATTTTAATGACATATCTCATTATTAGGAGATGTCGTCTTTCTGACATTTCATTACGAGAAAAAATGTCATTTTAATGACATATCTCGTTATTATGAGAAAAGGTGTCGTTTTTACGACATATCTCGTAACGACAATTGAGTGGCAAAAATTATATGTATGTGGCAGCAATGTGCCAATGTACTACACCACCAGTTGTTAAAAAAATACACTGAATCTATTGAAGGGGTAGAATCATTTAATATGAAATTATCAGATGATATGACGCTATTTATCTCAAACAAAAACAAATCTCGAATAGGGTGACAGCTTTAAATTAAACCGATAAATTCAGACTAAATACAACAGTGTCAAACACATAGATGAACAGCAGCATCAAATAGATGACGTAGCAATAAACTCAAATGAGTATGTTAATCTGCACTGGTTGATTTACTTGAACCCATGTGAAATCGCTAAAATGATTCACCCGATTGGACACTTAAGTGTACTTAATTTATCCCTTTTGGAAGCTTTTCTTTCGCATAAAAATGTAAAACATTTTCTTCTCCTGTTCTCTCTCATTTTCGCTGCTCCAGCTGAGAAAGTGTTCAGATTTACTGTGCGTATTAAGAGGCGAGTGATTAAAACACTGCCGCCACTTTAGTAACACAAAGGCGGGCGGCTCTATTAGCGTTGTGCTAATCTACTGGGACGCTCCAGCTACAAAGAACATGAGTGGCACTGCAGGAGAGAGATAAAAGAGCCACTGCTGAGATTTCTGCCTTTCTCAAGCTGATTTCTAGCCCTGCGAAATGACCCTCTCACATGGCCAGGCCGAGAAAAATCAGAAGTCCAATAGGGCTTCTGCAGTTCTGCTCCCATAGCGATAGCGGACGGATCGAAACTGCGCTTGAGTGCTGGAATTCCCAGACGGCTCTCTGTCTGCCACTCCAGAAAAGTGATTCAAACTCAGCCGAGTTCATCTCTTGGACCAGACCAGATTCCTGAGGTAAACTCCACAGAAAATAACGAAATTTAAGTAGAGATAGACTGTCTGAAGACTGGAGTAATGATGCTGAAAATTCAGTTTGACCATTTTAACAAACATACATTACAATAGAAAACATTTATTTTAGCCTAAGTTGTAATAATTTTTCACAAAATTACTGTTTTTACTGTATTCTGAGACTAAAAATATTACTGACCCCACACTTTTGAATGATAATGTATCATAAAAATACTATGGTATGAATATAATCATCACATTACAATGGTGTAACGTAGTTAGTAGATACAGGAAGAAGGAAGCGGGAACCGGCAAATGTTTAAACAAACTTTAATATAGATTCGAGGCCGGTGCAGCACGCAGCTGACACTCGTTATCACTCGCGTCACCGGCTTCGCGCCGCTCCCTCACGGCTCTCGCCCACCCTGCTCGTCACAAATGGCATTTCAGATGAGTCACCAATGTTTTTTGGACATGTAGCTACTGTGAAAATACCATGGTTTGAATATGGTAAATTCATTACTTTGGCTTTTTGGATATGTACCATGGTAAAACCATGTTATTTTTGAAGCGCCTTGGAGAACCATAAGAATTAGCTAGAAAACAGAACCAAAAAGTAGTCGTTTTACCATCTGGTAACACCACAGTACTTGTAAACGCATGTCAATATATTAGTAAAATATACTACTACAGGTCTTCTTTCTTTTCACAGCCTCCATCTGTCTGACACATGACTGCAGAGGGAGGAACAATAACTATTTAGAATAATCATTGTACATTTTTATTCACAGCACACATAAGCGTCTTTTTCCTCCAACACTCAACACAGAAAAATGGTTAGGAATAACAGAATATTAGTCTGCAGTGTTGGAAGGCTGCTGGGAAAGCATGCTGAAATATTAATGGCATCTGAAATATTGAGCCTGGTTTTAGTGAAAAGTTTTCAGCAGCGCTGCCGCCATGTCTATAGAAAGCTGTTTACCACTTAATAATACAACATGTGCATTTCAGAACGTGTGGAGAGCTGCACGCCAACAAGTGCTTCAAATACGAACACACACACGTTCTTGTTTCGACTGTCACTTTAGACGCCCCCCTTACCTGCCAAATGAGCCAAACAAAATGAATTGAGAAAGACTGCTCCTTCTGCCAGCTGACAGGCCGGCTTAATTGAAACTATCAATCACAATTCCTCAACATATCACACACACACGCTAAGTGTTCCCATCATCTAAATCAAACACACATGCTCTGTTCCAAAACCTAGTGAGCTGCCTACACAGGTGGCTATAATTAGAATCTCGTCAGTGAACAAGTTTATCGACAATTCTTAAATCATACAAATAGTGCTTATTGTGTGAAATGCATGTCATACTCGTCTTTGATTTCAATAATTTTCCGTTAGCACTGATCACATGACAATAGCATCTAAAATACACTATATCACACACAAATATTGGGTAAAATAGTGTACGTTTAATTCGATTTTTTTTTTTTATTTCAGATGTACATATTGGTTATCGGCTGATATTAGACATTTTTAATTTATCGGTCAATATTATGTAATTGTGCATGCTCATTTCCATTTAGATTACCTTTGCCAACATCTACTTTCTAAATGTTAATCTTAAAAAGTACTAATAATTTAATAACCTTGATAAAATATAATCTTTAGCTAATCTCAAAATGAATATGAATACATAATATATTTAAAATAATTATATAACTTTTATATAATATACTATATATTATTTTAATCTAATTTATATTATATATAATTATATATTATATTTATATAATACTTTGTTAACTGTTACTTGTTATATAACTTTTTTAAGTTATATATATATATATATATATATATATATATATATATATATATACACACACAGTCAAACCAAAAATTATTCAGACACAAGATATAATTTTTGGTATATTTTTACTAGTGGGTGCAGGACACTATATTTTATTTATGTAAGTGAGGATAGCAAAATAAAGTAAACTGTGACATTAAATTCTTCATACAGTAGACTACCAGTACACAGTAAAATCCTCAGAGTTAAATCAACTCTGCTCAGAGTACATATGGTCCCTCTCTAAATAGTGTTAAAGTAACACTGAACCAGAGTTAAAGTTAATGAGATAATTAAACAATTAATAAGGCTGTGACTGAAGTCAGTTGTAGTTCTTGAGTTTCTCTTTTCTTCAGTGATTCTGCTTGTTAACAGCAGGTGTTCATCACTAATGCACAATCATTACTTAATTAATTGTTAAATTATCTCATTAACTTTATATCTGCTTTAGTGTTATTTTAACACTATTTAGAGAGGGACCATATGTACTCTGAGCAGAGTTGATTTAACTCTGGAGATTTTGCTGTGTAAAACTGATAAAAAATTGGAACCAAAAATTATTCAGACACTTTGACCTGACCATGTGTTATCTGACATAATTAAGATTAATTTATTCTGACACAGTTTAACTCTGAGATCTTATATTTTATTACCATTTTTCTAAACTATAGTGAATATCCTGTAATCATGAATGAAATGTTCAAGGTGTCTGAATAAATATTGGTTTCACTATATATATATATATTGTACTGTACATTATAATGTCGTGATGCTTAAATTCACCTGTAGTCATAGCATAAAACATAATTATCGTCTTGTCGGAATCATGATTTTTTGTATTGGTGCATGCCTAATTTTTTTTTTTAGGTATGGATTTGTTTTTTTCATTGAGTTCATCACAATACGTTGTGGGACTGCCTTCTCCGTTACAAATGCATGTCATGCCATTTCAAAATGTAGCTAAAATTAAGTATCATAGTCTTTAAAAACTGCCTGTATACCATAAAATGTTGCTTACGTAGACAGCTCACTAGGTTTGGAACAGAGCCACATTCTTTTTGTGTCCTTTTCCCAGGAGACACATATCCATTTTCATCACAGAGCACAACATCAAATATGAATGAAAACATGCAACTCTGACACAGTGTTTAAATAGAAACCAAAGCATCTCCGCAGGGACTGACAGATGCAGCCGAGCCGAGACTGCGCTGCCATCGCAGGATAGAGGGAAAAGCTGGATGGAGAGAACGACAAGAAAACAAAAGAGTGCATCCCCACTCTCGGGGGAGGAAAGGGTTAACCCCATTACGACAGACCAATCAGAGCAGGGAGCAACACTGCAAAACCGCCGCAGTGAGTGAGAGAGGGAGACGAAGATAGAGAAGCAGTGAACGAGAGAGAGAGAGAGAGAGGGGGACAAGAAAAGATGTGGAGGCGCAACAGAGGGGTGCATCGGCAACACTTCAACGCATCACAGTTTGAAGAGAGAGAAAAAGAAGCAAGACAGTGAAGGAAACAGTTAGCAGGACAGTAGATCAAAGTCAGAGGACGTCCGTTTCACTCCGCTGGCATTGCTGACAGTTCGCACGGACAGTATTTGATTCACACTCCTCAGGGGGAGGCAGGTTTACGACTCGCTGACATGCAAAGGCTACAAAAGTGTGTGCACTTGTGGATCTCAGATGATGCTTCGGTGAAGCTGTAGCTACTCTCCGTTGCATGACAGATGAGAACTCTGGGAGCGCAAAGGTAAGATGGTGATATTGAATAACTTTGGTGATCAAAAATGACAGGAATGCGATTGAACAAGTATGCATGCTGCTGAGTTTTTGGATATAAAACCGTATTAATTCAAAAGAGCAGATGTCGAAACGTGGAATAGCAGATATATACAGCTCCCTAGGGCAACACTGGCATCTTATAGAGAGCAAATCTGTCAAAATTGGAGTTGCCCTAGTAAATCAAATTCAAATAAATCTGAAAAATTAAGAACAGAGGGAAATAAAAGATGCTTATCGCAAATATTCATGACTGAAGTATAAGTATTTGTCATTGAAAAACCCCTGTCTGAATATTTAGGGGACGTCTATTAACTCTCCGATACCTGTAAACAACATTCTGACTTTAGTTAGTCTATTGATCCATGTCTCCCCTGACAAATTTCGCCCCCAAAACCCAATCGATTCTGTTTACGGTTTCCCCCGATCTATCAAAGTCTGCTGGACTGTAACATCTGGAAAAAATTTACAGTGCAAAATCTCATTTACTGCTGGAACACGACCTCCTCGTTATATGTGATCCAGGCATATTCTTGCACGGCCGTTGACTGAAAAATGATGTGATAAAAGTACAGACGTAAAACAACACAGGTGATTGCGTTACCTTCCCTAAAAGGCATTGCTTTGGAAATGAGTGTTTGTAGATTGTTCCCAAGATGCACGGGCCCATCCATCAACCCCTGCAGGTTCGCAGATGTTACTTGTACCTTCACATGGACGTTAAGCAAGACCAGAGCTTGTGCATTTCCGCAGACCGCTTGGGAAAGATGAATGGATAACACATGGAAGTCCATACTTGATGATGGATTGGATGCAGGCTTAATGAATAATTGATTGTTCACTTATCAACACTTCTCTGCTTTTTTCTTGTTAGGATTGTGGAATCAAAGAGCTGAAGAGAAGTGCCATCTCTCAGGAAGACATGCACTAACATTGGGTCTCCCAGGACGAGTGGATTTCCCAGGACATTCCCATGCTCTCCACGGATGTGGAAAGTTTTTATCAGAAAGCGTTGATAGAGCCTAAAGGTGACCTTCAGTGAGGGGACAGAAAATTACATCGGCAACACCCGGAATGCCCCACCCCCTCGTGCTGACCTAAACAATTCTGCGACCTTGGATTCTTCAGCAGATGGCACATGCAAATCAGCAAACGCAAATCAATATGGATTTATCACCTTCTAGGGCCCATAAAACTGCAATAACGGGAATATGCCAGCATTGAAGCAACGGAATGAGATGGTATCAAGCGAGATGAAACCCTAAAGTGGATATAATAATCAATCGAAAACGATTGCTTTCAGTTGTTAAGATAGATTAGAAAAGGAAAATGGACATTTTATCTCTGAATCACTTATTTTCTTTGGACTCCTAAACAAATCAGAACACGAAAGAACAACTCTTTCTTAGGTCTGGGCATGGCAGGGGTCCAAACGTATCATTTGGTTTAGTAAAAAACCATCATCCCTGATCAAAAAGCGAGAGATTCGCTTGGATTACGAGGATTAAGAAGTGCAGAATACTTCCTTGAAAGGCCATGCCTGGGGCTGATGTACAACTTGTACCCCTTCCAGACTCTCCCGTCTCGACTGCTGACTCCCGAGGCTGAGAAAAAAGCTGGAAGGGGAAGGGTAAGTCAACTAATGCGTAGAATAAACTATTGGACAGTTGTCATTAGTCGTCAAGGATGAAAACAAGCTTGATGATCTGTGAGGTGTTGTGTTTTAGCTCATGAAGTCATTCAAGTTTCCATATGGTTTCACTCCAAGGTGTCAGTCAGCCTAGATCAAAACAAAGAGTTATTAGTACCCAGTTGGCACCCTGATGCATCTATCTACACTGGAGTAAATTACAAAAGCCAGGTTAATACTTATCTCGACAATCCTCTCTCTTAATTCTCCCTCACGGTGATGAATGAAACGCAGCACTAAAGACAGGCGCATTTGCAAATGGAGCAATCCATCACTGTGCAACAAATGAAAAAGCATCGTAGACAAAAATAATGCATAAAGTGTGTCTATTCATAGCAGCGCCTAATACAGAACGCGCAGTGCATGACCAATGCATTATTAGTCAACGTGCACAGAAGCATCAGATGTAAAGCCATTCGAAGGCACACAGGGAATCTGAACTAGTAAGACAAACAGAACTTTGTATATGATGGTGGTGCTTCGAATCCAGCAGAAATCTACCAGATACCTTAATCTAATGGTTTTGTTGGTTTCTATAGGTGAGACCCCCAAAAAATCTCTTGAATGATGTGCCGTTAAGGCCAATTCACACCGCACAGACAAGCGCCAATAAACAAGTTGGTGAAAAACCCCAACCAACGGCAACAGACACTGACAGGAGTAACGGATCCAACAAACGTTGGCGTTTGTCTGTGCGGAGTGAATTGGCCTTAACAACTTAATTTGTTCTTCTCTTAGATTTGAAAGAGGGTTGTACAAAATTCAGTATTGAGTGAATGAGTGTGAATTTGAATTCATCCATCCATCCATCCATTCATTCATCAATCCATCCGTCATCCATCCATCCATCTGTAAGACATTCAAACCTGAAACTTCAAGATATTTACAATCTTTTCAGCTTTGTCTTGATAAACTTACAGTTACGAGAATTTCTTCGACTTTCAATTCATTGTAATTCACATATTCAAATTCGACTTGCAATTCTGCATCCCGTTCGCCACCTCAATTCAAATGCAATAACTGAATTGGAACTCAAAAGGCATTCTCTGTTCAAACACATCTGGTCTTTCCACATGTTTCTCTGATTGTGAATCCTGCTGTTTTTACCTTTCAGGATAATGCACGTCCCTCCCTCAACGGAGGAAGAAAGCACCATGAGTAACGTTACTGTCCTTGACATCACCGAGGCTGTGAGTCCCGCCATGACGGCGGCCGGCCCGTACCCTTACCCGCTCAGCTTCCAGGTGTCCCTGACCGGATTCCTCATGCTGGAGATTGTCCTGGGATTGAGCAGCAACCTGACCGTGCTCGCGCTCTACTGCATGAAGTCCAACCTGGTCAATTCCGTTAGCAACATCGTCACCATGAACCTCCACGTGCTGGACGTGTTGGTGTGCATTTGCTGCATCCCTCTGACCATCGTCGTGCTGATGCTGTCATTGCAAGGCGACACGGTGCTCGTCTGCTGCTTCCACGAGGCCTGCGTGTCCTTCGCCAGCGTGGCTACGGCAGCTAACGTGCTAGCCATCACTTTGGACCGATATGACATCTCCGTTAAACCCGCCAATCGCGTGCTGACTATGGGACGAGCGGTGGCTCTGTTGGGTTGCATTTGGGTGCTGTCTTTTGTCAGCTTTCTTGGTGCCATTTATCGAAGTGGGATTCTTGGGACCAGAGCCCACCAAAGCCAATCAGACCGCCGTTGTACACGTCAACGAGTATTACACCGAACTTGGACTGTACTACCACCTAGTGGCCCAAATCCCCATTTTCTGTTTGACTGCCGTCATAATGTTAGTGACATACGCAAAGATCCTGCAGGCTCTCAACATCCGCATTGGTACGCGCTTCCACGCCGCGCAGAAGAAGAAAAAGAAGATGAGGAGAAAAAAGAACTTCTCTCTTATGTCGACGTCCGAGCAGCAGCTGCCCGAGATCACGGACGCCTCGCAGAGCAGCGCCGGCAACCGCGGAAACGCTCCGCTTGGCATGCGCACGTCCGTCTCGGTGATCATCGCCCTTCGAAGGGCCGTTAAGCGCCACCGGGAACGCCGTGAGCGGCAAAAGCGCGTTTTCCGTATGTCGTTGCTTATCATCTCCACATTCCTCCTCTGTTGGACGCCCATTACTGTTTTAAACACTGTGATTCTCAGCGCAGGCCCCAGCGACCTCACTGTCAAGCTCCGACTGGGCTTTCTGGTCATGGCCTACGGCACCACGGTCTTCCATCCGCTATTGTACGCCTTCACAAGGCAGAAGTTTCAGAAAGTCCTGAAAAGTAAAATGAAGAAACGGGTGGTGTCCATCATCGAGGCGGATCCACTGCCGAACAATGCAGTGATTCGAAACTCCTGGATCGACCCTAAACGGAATAAGAAAGTGACGTTTGATGATCACGAAGCCAGACAGAAATGTCTATCATCCGAAGATGCAGATTAAACCCCTTTTGCAACCTCCAAAAAAAGACTTTGAGTTCTCATAAAAGCACTGTTATCCATAAAGAAAACCACATGATGTGAATATTAGTCATACATGAGCAGGTATCAAATAATCTTATTATTTATAACCAACTTGGGAATATAATATGATAGGTTTCATAGAATGATACTATTGCAGTTACAAGGTGCATGTCCTTTATAAACCACTGTATGTACTGTAAATACATGAAAACTGAGATTTGTACATACTCTTGATCAGTTATGTACCTCTATTATGACTTGTAGCCTGTGTATAAATGTATTTGTAATAAACTTGGTGGGGGAAAAAAAGACGAAATCCATCTGCTCTTTGACACGAACGCAGATGCTGTGAACATTGACCCGCCATGATAGTGCTTTTCCTTTAGAGCTAGATCCATCTGAAGTCAGGAATATGATGATATTATTGTTTCTGTGGAACAAAAAAGGAGAATTATTGACGAATCTTCACACATCGATTCATATGTTAAGCTCCAAACATGAATAAAACACCAAAAGCACTTACAAATTCACTGTACTCCAAGTCTTCTGAAATCATGTGATAGCTTTGAGCGACAGAACGCAAATTAAAAGGTGACAACCAACAGGTTGTAGGTTTGAACCGTGGTTTGATATGCAAAGAAAAGCATTGCAAATGCTGTCAAATCTGAGGAAACGTCTGGTTAATTTCAGCAGTGCTGTCGAGGACAAAACGTCCCTCATTTTGCATTCACTGAAACACTGAAGTTAAGCTCCCATTCACCAAATCAGCATACATATTAATGAAAATTTTCCTAGGTCAGAGCCGTAGCTCTTAGAGGTCTATTGTGAACCATTACGAGAGCATTCGTCCTTGTGCGTTCAGTAGAAATTATTCTGTTGTGAAGGAAATGGCCAAATGACGATGCCGATTTAGATCCATATCAGAGTGGACCATTCAGTTTTTAAACATATCGGTTCACTTAACAGCTTTATTTTTAATTTAGTATTAATTTTATTACTTATAGTTGCCAAACATTTTTAATTTTCATTTAAATCTAATATTTATATACTTTATTTTATTTTATTTCAGTTAATGACAATGATTTAGTTTTAGTTAACAATAACAACACAGGGATGAAGCTATAGAAAGAAATAAAAGTGTCAAAATGAAACCCATATTCATGAACAAATGACTCTTACAAGCTTGTTCTTTTAAATGATTCAGCCAAAAGGAGTCGGTTAGAATCATTTTAATGAGTCACTCACTGACTCTTTTGGAGCTATTTTGATTTATACAACTTTTGTCACGATGAACGGTGTACTTAAAGGGTTAGTTCACCCAAAAATGAAAATGATTCCATGATTTACTCACCCTCAAGCCATTCTAGATGTATATGACTATCTTCTTTCAGTCAAACACAATTGGATAACACAATATCCTGGCTCTTCCACGATTTATGTAGTCAAAATTTAATCCATCCATAATAAAAGTAATCCATACAACTCAAGTGGGTTAATAAAGGCCTTCTAAAGTGAAGAGATGGGTTTTTGTAAGAAAAATATCCATATTTAACACTTTAAAGGTACCCTAGAATCAAAAATTGAATTTATCTTGGCATAGTTGAATAACTAGAGTTCAGTACATGGAAATGACATACAGTGAGTCTCAAACTCCATTGTTTCCTCCTTCTTATATAAATCTCATTTGTTTAAAAGACCTCTGAAGAACAGGCGAATCTCAACATAACACCGACTGTTACGTAACAGTCAGGATCATTAATATGTACGCCCCCAATATTTGCATATGCCAGCCCATGTTCAAGGCATTAGACAAGGGCAGCCAGTATTAACGTCTGGATCTGTGCACAGCTGAATCATCAGACTAGGTAAGCAAGCAAGAACAATAGCGAAAAATGGCAGATGGAGCAATAATAACTGACATGATCCATGATATCATGATATTTTTAGTGATATTTGTAAATTGTCTTTCTAAATGTTTCGTTAGCATGTTGCTAATGTACTGTTAAATGTGGTTAAAGTTACCATCGTTTCTTACTGTATTCACGGAGACAAGAGCCGTCGCTATTTTAATTTTTAAACACTTGCAGTCTGTATAATTCATAAACACAACTTCATTCTTTATAAATCTCTCCAACAGTGTGTAATGTTAGCTTTAGCCACGGAGCACTATCAAACTCATTCAGAATCAAATGTAAACATCCAAATAAATACTATACTCACATGATCCGACGCATGCATGCAGTATGCATGACGAACATCTTGTAAAGATCCATTTTGAGGGTTATATTAGCTGTGTGAACTTTGAAAATGCACTGTATTATAGTCGAGAGCTCGGGGCAGGGGGAGAGAGATTTAAAGGGGACGCACATGCTGAACCGGTGCATAGTTAATGATGCCCCAAAATAGGCAGTTAAAAAAATTATTAAAAAAAATCTATGGGGTATTTTGAGCTGAAACTTCACAGACACATTCAGGGGACACCTTAGACTTATATTACATCTTGTGAAAGAACGTTCCAGGGCACCTAAAAAAAATAAAATAACTAGCTTCTGACAGACACAAATCGACTTACGCCAAAAAAAGAGTAACTTCTGACCCGACGCATAACGTAATGACGAACGCAGAAGCGCAAAGGATAGAGCAAAACAAAACACCAGTCATGAATTAGAAGTCTAAAACGAGAGTTTCTAAAGAGAAATGTTCACACTTTCGCCATAACGCCGTCTGCCGAAGCTAGTTATTATAGTTAATACAGTTAGAGCCGAATGGATTACTTTTATGATGGATGGATGCACTTTTTTTGGGAATCAAAATCGTTCACAACCATTATAAAGCTTGGAAGAGCCAGGATATTTTTTTAATATAACTCTGATTGTGTTCATCTGAAAGAAGAAAGTCATATACACCTAGAATGGCTTGAGGGTGAGTAAATCGCGGGATCATTTTTGGGTGAACTATCCCTTTAAGCCAAGTGAGATCACCGACTGCTTATTCATACAACAACGATTTGGAACAGAGCTATGTCTCACAATAAATGTTAAACAGAAAATGAAATCATTTGTTCAGTACCATTTACCATTTAAGGAATATCAATGCAGTGCTGCAGGAGAGAATCTGAACCACAGACAAGGTTCTTGAGATGTTCATACATCAGATTGGATGACAGGTAAAGTGCACTTTACTTAAACGGGCCAAATTTGTGAGTAAACAAACAAAGGCAGACAGAGACTACACTGTTAATTATGCAATTTAGAATCACTTGAAAGCTCTTGTATTGTACATTAAAGTCACACAGTTTTGCACTTGTTCACCAACGACCTCTAGAAAAGCAATATCAAGCTGGCATCCTACGGCGTCAACAGGTCACGCCTACGGTGTCCTGTTATTTGCTAGGATAAAATCATACGTTTGATTTGAAATGCCCTTGGCAGACATCTGAAGCCGGTTTCATGGTGCTGTAAAATCCAGGTCACACGGTGACCCGCAATTCACGGCTCTGCCTCGCTCCAAGTGAGGGCACTTCAAACAACCGAACCAGCCGTTCAATATGCCGCGGTGACCTTTCGTCACACTTCGAGATTTGCACCTCTCAGATCGTCCTATAAAACTGTAATTGAGAATCATCAAGCCCTCTGTAAACAGTCAATGTACCACAAGGGTTTACTAAATGTCACCTGTTAAATCTTTCATCATATATAAAGCTCGGTTTGCTCATGTCAAGCTAGGGGCCGAGGAGGGCATCGTGGTTTCAGGTTTGCAAAGTGAGAGTCTGTCTATTGCACTCTGGGAAACAAGCTTATTCTGGACACTTTACAAGCACCTGATGCATATAAAATGAAGAGATGAGTACGAATTTAAACCAATAAAAAGCTTTTTCTTGGTCCCACTACATCCTAGCAGTCTTTAAAAACATCTTGAGGAGCAATGGTGGAGAAAAATAGAAAATATAACTCACATTTGTTAGCACGTAAACTTAAAATCAAAACATTTAGTCATATAAATTATTTGTGTGTTATGAGTGTGTAAACACTTAGTGCCCAGAGGCAACACTGTACAACTCAGGAATGAAATGAACATGGCTATTTTAGGGAATATGCTGCTGTCAGATGTTTTTCATTTCGATTTTTAGTATCTATAGTCTTAATATGTAGTTAAAGGGTTAGTTCACCCCAAAATAAAAACGCTCTCATGTCATTTCAAACCTGCTCTCTGAAAAATGCTGGGTTAAAAATAACCCAAGTTGGGTTAAAGATGGACAAACCCAGCGATTTGGTTGTTTGACCCAACCTGCTGGGTAGTTTCAATTAACTCAACTATTGTTTAAATGAATATAATTACTATATTGCTTGCTTAAAAATAGGTTGGAAATTAATATTTATTAATGTTTAATAAATTAAACATTTATTAATATGTTTAATAAATAATAATTAAATAATAAACATTTTTTAAGTTGCTTATTATTGTTTCCTCTAGTAATTGTGTGTCTGATTTTTAATTTATTTTAATTTAACATATTTTGTGTTCATTATAAGCGAGCCACATAGTAATTTTAATCAATAGTTGAGTTAAATAAAACTACCCTGTAGGTTGGTCAAACATTTAACCCAACTGCTGGGTTTGTCCATATTTAAGGTTGTTTTTAAAACAGATTTGTGACTTTATTTTTTCTGTGGAACGCCAAAAGGAGTTTTTTGACGATTATCTGAGTCAATCTTTTATACAGAATGAAAATAAGAGGATAGCATCATAAATGTAGTCCATAGGACTCATTTCTCATAAAGCTATATGTTTTGTGTTAGAGTAGATACAATGTCTTGAACAATTCTTGAGTCAGATCTTTTCAATGAATCGGTTGATTCACTTCACAAATTATTAAATTGTGTATTAGACTGATCCTGTGAAGTTTTTTAGCAAATAGCTTAAATTTCAATCTGTTTCTCAAATAAAGCTATTGTATGACTTCGGAAGACTTGAAATATGGACTAATATGATATTTTTATGGTGCATTTATATCCTTTTGGATGCATGAAAGTTCCTGTAAATTCATGCAAAAGAGTGACATATTCATTAAAAATGTTCAACAGAATAAAAAAGAAATCATATATATGGGTTTGGAGCAACATGATGACAGTCTGAGCTGTTTCTTCATGCAAGAATATTTTGCATCAAACATGCTTTCATAATGCGTGCGACAGACGGTTAAGGCAGAGATGTGAAATTTGCATGAACTGCTGTGCTGAATCTAGGCTATGTGTTTATGCTGGTAGGACTTGTTTATCAGAGGATGCCAGAGGCAGGTGGACATGATTTCTTATTCATTTCACCTTCTCATACAACACAATACTGCACTGACAGAACTATAGCCCCCTTGGTGCTGTACAGAGAATCAATAAAATAATAAACCAGAAAACAAGCCATGCAAATGCTCTACTGCCTCATTTTACAACTGGTCATGTTCGTTTCATACTGAACTTATTGTCATTCTGCTGATCAGAGGCTTGGGAAAATGGGATTGCTGAGAGGGTTGTTCGTCCTTTTAACCTTCTAGACCAGCGTGGTTCCACAATACATCCAGAATATGACAATAACGTTCAGTTTCTGGCCACAGACTGTGGGCGACATTGCCATCTAGTGGAATTATGTTATTTAAAGTTGCACAATGAAGAACCTACAAAATAATGTGACCTACACCCATTATTATAGGGGTTGCCATTTTGCTTTTTGGATGAAATCCAAACTGTGCTGCTAAAGCCAATCACATTTACCCAAAATGACCATAAATAAAACATTTCAAAGGAAAAGGCACAAATTTTTTACTATGCAAAAATGTGTCATCATCACACAGCAGCTTCCAGATTTTGCATCGCTTTGTACGTTTTGGTCTTGGAAAAAAATTGTGCAGTGTTTTTCTGAAAAATCAAGGGATACTGAGCAAGAAACATCACTACGTCTGTGCAGACAAACAACGCTCTCGATAGCACCTGAAAACATTTAGCATTTAGCTCACAGTTCACAGTTAAAAGAGATTGAGGTATTTCACTATCAATGTCCAATCATGGCTATTCATGCATATTCAAAACTGCTGAAATGAGAAAACTTCCTTTTCTTTTTCTGTAGGGATGAAATTCCCTCACGCTTCCAGTGGAAAATGTTGAACTGGCACATTTAGCTATAAAGGTCTGGAGTTTTAGGACTGGTTTAGATGTGTGTATTTTCTGCCCTTTGTCTTTCACCATGACACTGTAGATCTGATGTTCAGCCCGGTAAGTTAACCTCCAGTGCTTAACTTTTTATCCTGGAAAAAAAATTGAATGCAAGAAATCGTATAAATATTTCTGTAATTCTTTTTTGAACCACTTTTTTTAAAGTCTTATTTCAAGATATGTTCTAAGCTAAAATTTTTATCATCTTGTTTCTTCCACTGAATAAAAAATAAAAAAGGTAATTGGAACTTTTTATCTCACAATTTTGACTTTTTTCTCAGAACTGCGCGATATAAACTCACAATTTCGAGTTATAAAGTCAGAATTGCGAGATATAATTCTAAAAACAAGTCTTTTTCCCTCAGAATTGGTTTGTCGCCCAATTCTGCTTTATAACTCACAATTCTGACTTTATAACTCGAAATTGTGAATATATCTCACAATTTCGACACAATTGCAACTTTATAACTCACAATTCTGACTTTATATCACGATTTCGACTTTATAACTCAAAAAGTCGACTATAACTCACAATTCTGACTTCATAACACAATTCTGACTTTATAACTCACAATTCTGACTTTATAACTCAATTCTGACTTTATATCACTCAATTCTGACTTTATAACTCAATTCTGACTTTATAACTCGCAATTCTGACTTTATAACTCAATTCTGACTTTATATCTCGCAATTCTGACTTTATAACTCAATTCTTACTTTATATCTCGCAATTCTGACTTTATAACTCAATTCTGACTTTATAACTCACAATTCTGACTTTATATTACGCAATTCTGACTTTATAACTCAATTCTGACTTTATATCACAATCGCATCTGACTTTATTTCTCGCATTCTGACTTTATAACTCAATTCTGACTATAACTCACAATTCTGACTTTATAACTTACAATTCTGACTTTATAACTCACAATTTCAACTATAACTTGCAATTCTGACTTTATATCACGCAATTCTGACTTTATAACTCAATTCTGACTTTATAACTCACAATTTCAACTATAACTTGCAATTCTAAATTTATAACTCGCAATTCTGACTTTATAACTCACAATTTCAACTATAACTTGCAATTCTGACTTTATAACTCAATTCTGACTTTATATCTCGCAATTCTGACTTTATAACTCAATTCTGACTTTATAACTCGCAATTCTGACTTTATAACTCGCAATTCTGACTTTATAACTCAATTCTGACTTTATATCTCGCAATTCTGACTTTATAACTCGCAATTCTGACTTTATAACTCGCAATTCTGACTTTATAACTCAATTCTGACTTTATAACTCAATTCTGACTTTATATCTCGCAATTATGACTTTATATCACAATTCTAAATTTATAACTCGCAATTCTGACTTTATAACTCGCAATTCTGACTTTATAACTCGCAATTTCGACTATAACTTGCAATTCTGACTTTATATCACAATCCTGACTTTATAACTCACAATTCTGACTTTATAACTCGCAATTCTGACTTTATAACTCGCAATTCTGACTTTATATCTCGCAATTCTGACTTTATAACTCAATTCTGACTTTATATCTCGTAATTCTGACTTTATAACTCAATTCTGACTTATATCTCGTAATTCTGACTTTATAACTCAATTCTGACTTTATATCACAATTCTGACTTTATAACTCACAATTTCGACTATAACTTGCAATTCTGACTTTATAACTCAATTCTGACTTTATATCTCGCAATTCTGACTTTATAACTCAATTCTGACTTTATATCACTCAATTCTGACTTTATAACTCAATTCTGACTTTATCTCGCAATCTTACTTTAATTCTTCTGACTTTATATCACAATTCTGACTTTATAACTCACAATTTCGACTATAACTTGCAATTCTGACTTTATATCACTCAATTCTGACTTTATATCTCGCAATTCTGACTTTATATCACTCAATTCTGACTTTATATCTCGCAATTCTGACTTTATATCTCGCAATTCTGACTTTATATCACTCGCAATTCTGACTTTATATCACGCAATTCTGACTTTATAACTCAATTCTGACTTTATAACTCAATTCTGACTTTATATCACAATTCTGACTTTATTTCAATTCTGACTTTATAACTCATCGCAATTCTGACTTTATAACTCAATTCTGACTTTATAACTCGCAATTCTGACTTTATATCACGCAATTCTGACTTTATACTCAATTCTGACTTTATAACTCAATTCTGACTTTATATCTCGCAATTCTCACTTTATAACTCAATTCTGACTTTATATCACAATTCTGACTTTATAACTCAGTTCTGATTTATATCTCAATTCTGACTTTATATCACTCAATTCTGACTTTATATCTCGCAATTCTGACTTTATAACTCGCAATTCTGACTTTATATCACTCAATTCTGACTTTATAACTCAATTCTGACATTATATCTCGCAATTCTTACTTTATATCTCACAATTCTGTCTTTATATCACAATTCTGTCTTTATATCACAATTCTGACTTTATAACTCAATTCTGACTTTATAACTCACAATTCTGACTTTATATTACGCAATTCTGACTTTATAACTCAATTCTGACTTTATATCTCGCAATTCTGACTTTATAACTCAATTCTGACTTTATAACTCACAATTCTGACTTTATATTACAATTCTGACTTTATAACTCACAATTTCAACTATAACTTGCAATTCTGACTTTATATCACGCAATTCTGACTTTATAACTCAATTCTGACTTTATAACTCACAATCAACTATAACTTGCAATTCTAAATTTATAACTCGCAATTCTGACTTTATAACTCACAATTTCAACTATAACTTGAATTCTGACTTATAACTCAATTCTGACTTTATATCTCGCAATTCTGACTTTATAACTCAATTCTGACTTTATATCACAATCTGACTTTATAACTCAGTTCTGACTTTATATCACTCAATTCTGACTTTAATCACTCTGACTTTATATCACTCAATTCTGACTTTATATCTCGACTTTAATTCTGACTTTATATCTCGTACTCAATTCTGACTTTATATCACTCGCAATTCTGACTTTATAACTCGCAATTCTGACTTTATAACTCAATTCTGACTTTATATCTCGCAATTCTGACTTTATATCACAATTCTGACTTTAATTTATAACTCGCAATTCTGACTTTATAACTCGCAATTCTGACTTTATAACTCAATTCTGACTTTATATCTCGCAATTCTGACTTTATAACTCGCAATTCTGACTTTATATCATCAATTCTGACTTTATATCTCGCAATTCTGACTTTATAACTTGCAATTCTGACTTTATATCTCGCAATTCTGACTTTATAACTCAATTCTGACATTATATCTCGCAATTCTTACTTTATATCTCACAATTCTGACTTTATATCACAATTCTGACTTTATAACTCACAATTTCGACTATAACTTGCAATTCTGACTTTATAACTCAATTCTGACTTTATATCTCGCAATTCTGACTTTATAACTCAATTCTGACTTTATATCACTCAATTCTGACTTTATAACTCAATTCTGACATTATATCTCGCAATTCTTACTTTATATCTCACAATTCTGACTTTATATCACAATTCTGACTTTATAACTCACAATTTCGACTATAACTTGCAATTCTGACTTTATAACTCAATTCTGACTTTATATCTCGCAATTCTGACTTTATAACTCAATTCTGACTTTATATCTCGCAATTCTGACTTTATAACTCAATTCTGACTTTATAACTCGCAATTCTGACTTTATATCACGCAATTCTGACTTTATAACTCAATTCTGACTTTATAACTCAATTCTGACTTTATAACTCAATTCTGACTTTATAACTCATAATTCTGACTTTATATCACTCAATTCTGACTTTATAACTCGCAATTCTGACTTTATATCACGCAATTCTGACTTTATTCTCGCAATTCTGATTTTATATCAATTCTGACTTTATAACTCGCAATTCTGACTTTATATCTCACAATTCTGTCTTTATATCACAATTCTGTCTTTATATCACGCAATTCTGACTTTATAACTCAATTCTGACTTTATATCACTCAATTCTGACTTTATATCTCGCAATTCTGACTTTATAACTCAATTCTGACTTTATATCACTCAATTCTGACTTTATAACTCAATTCTGACATTATATCTCGCAATTCTTACTTTATATCTCACAATTCTGTCTTTATATCACAATTCTGTCTTTATATCACAATTCTGACTTTATAACTCAATTCTGACTTTATAACTCAATTCTGACTTTATATCTCGCAATTCTGACTTTATAACTCAATTCTGACTTTATACCACTCAATTCTGACTTTATAACTCAATTCTGACATTATATCTCGCAATTCTTACTTTATATCTCACAATTCTGACTTTATATCACAATTCTGACTTTATAACTCACAATTTCGACTATAACTTGCAATTCTGACTTTATAACTCAATTCTGACTTTATATCTCGCAATTCTGACTTTATAACTCAATTCTGACTTTATATCTCGCAATTCTGACTTTATATCACTCAATTCTGACTTTATATCTCGCAATTCTGACTTTATATCACTCAATTCTGACTTTATAACTCGCAATTCTGACTTTATATCACGCAATTCTGACTTTATAACTCAATTCTGACTTTATAACTTGCAATTCTGACTTTATAACTCAATTCTGACTTTATATCTCGCAATTCTGACTTTATAACTCAATTCTGACTTTATATCTCGCAATTCTGACTTTATAACTCAATTCTGACTTTATAACTCGCAATTCTGACTTTATATCACGCAATTCTGACTTTATAACTCAATTCTGACTTTATAACTAACAATTCTGACTTTATAACTCAATTCTGACTTTATAACTCATAATTCTGACTTTATATCACTCAATTCTGACTTTATAACTCGCAATTCTGACTTTATATCACGCAATTCTGACTTTATAACTCAATTCTGACTTTATATCTCACAATTCTGTCTTTATATCACAATTCTGTCTTTATATCACAATTCTGACTTTATAACTCAATTCTGACTTTATAACTCAATTCTGACTTTATATCTCACAATTCTGTCTTTATATCACAATTCTGACTTTATATCTCACAATTCTGTCTTTATATCACAATTCTGACTTTATAACTCAATTCTGACTTTATAACTTGTAAGAAAAAGGTCAGAATTGTGAGATAAAAAGTCACTTTATCACATATGTGGCGGAAACAAGCTTCCATAGTAAGTCATGTCATGTTAATGCAAGTGTCCGGTTTACCTGTTTGGCGCGGTCCACACACTGAATGTACAGTGATGCGATGTTGGAACAGCTCATGGTTTGACCTTTATTCTCAGCGTAACACTTCATTATCTGACTCTGTAGATCCAAACACACTGGCTGGATTTGGTATCGCCTGGAGAGAGAGAAACAAGCAATTTACTGATCTTGCACCAGGGTTATTATCATTAACTAAAACTAAAACTATTAAAAACATTTCTGTTTATTGAAGTAAGGCTGAAATTAAATAAAATATAAATATACGTCAAAAAACTTAACAGGTTATATCACCAAAAACTGAAATATAGTAGTTAAAAGACACTTAATATAAAGAGTGACCATTAAACTAAAGTTAACATGAAAATTAAAAATCAAAAAAATAAAAGCTAATTCAAAATATTAGTAAAACTAAAATAAAAACAGTCTTGCACACTCACCTGAAGCGATTTGTTGCATCTTCTAAGCCTTTCCTGTAATTTTCAGCTGTGACTTTAGTGAACTGAGCCGCCTGAACGACAACAAAGAGAGATGGTCAACATATGTAATATACTGCATATGCAGAGGTGACATCACTCTGAAAAAGTTATGGAGAGCATATGAAAGATGGGATGAATCATTTTGCCTTTTCTTGCATCTTGGCAATCTGCTCCCGGAACAGAGTGTCCTGATTTTTCAGATCTTTCTCCTTCTCATCCAGCTTCTGAGCCTAAAGATAAAACATCTTATGACTGTAAATCTCCCATAAAAATAACTGATCACTGTAGTAAATAGAGTTCAAAGGCACATGCATTTTGTGATGTACAATACAAACAGTCTTGCTCACACATGACCTCTAAACTGGAAAATGTTGTTAAATTTCCACCAATGGCTTGTATATGTGTGTGATAAATTATTATAAATTAAACTGAACTAATTTAACCTTGTATTGAAGCATTCACTCACTCATCACATCTTGCTGATATAGAAATGGTCACAAATCTCTCTCAAAAAAGTGAAAGAGCGAGTGATTTGCAGAATGAAGCCGCAGCGTCTTACCTTCCTCTCCATCCACTGAAAGACACGAGCAGATCGAGAGAAAGAGAGATGGAAAGGAAATGAGCGACAGTGGAGTTCAGCAGCAGCACCAGCATCTCACTTACTTCATGCGTTTATAACGTTTGGACATTAGCAAAGAAAACACATGCAGATCAATGTAGAGAAAGCGTTACGCAATATAGTTATTTTAGTATCGTTGAGACACTGTTATAGTTATATTAATATTCTGAATTAGTTTTTATCTTGATATTTTCCATTTTCTTGTTAATTTTTAAGTTTATTAATTTGACTATTATTTGTATATTTATGTGCATATATATAACTCCAACCATCCATCCATCCATCCATCCATCTATCTATCTATCTATCTATCTATCTATCTATCTATCTATCTATCTATCTATCTATCTATCTATCTATCTATCTATCTATCTATCTATCTATCTATCTATCTATCTATCTATCTGTCTATCTGTCCGTCCGTCCGTCCGTCCGTCTAATCTATCTCTCTATCTATCTATCTATCTATCTATCTATCTATCTATCTATCTATCTATCTATCTATCTATCTATCTATCTATCTATCTGTCTATCTGTCCGTCCGTCCGTCCGTCCGTCTAATCTATCTCTCTATCTATCTATCTATCTATCTATCTATCTATCTATCTATCTACCCATCCATCCATCTATCTATCTATCTATCTATCTATCCAGCCATCCATCCATCCATCCATCGTCTATCTACCCATCCGTCTATCTATCTATCTATCTATCTATCTATCTATCTATCTATCTATCCATCCATCCGTCCATCTATCTACCCATCCGTCTATCTATCTACCCATCCGTCTACCCATCCATCTATCTATCTATCTATCTATCTATCTATCTATCTATCTACCCATCCGTCTGTCTATCTATCTATCTATCTATCTATCTATCTATCTATCTATCTGTCTATCTATCCATCCATCCGTCTATCTATCTATCTATCTATCTATCTATCTATCTATCTATCTATCTATCTATCTATCTATCTATCTATCAGTCCATCCATCTATCTATCTATCTATCTATCTATCTATCTATCTATCTACCCATCCATCCGTCTATCTATCTACCATCCGTCTATCTATCTATCTATCTATCTATCTATCTATCTATCTATCTACCCATCCATCCGTCTATCTATCTACCATCCGTCTATCTATCTACCATCCGTCTATCTATCTATCTATCTATCTATCAGTCTGTCCATCTATCTATCTATCTATCTATCTATCTACCCAGCCATCCATCCATCCATCGTCTATCTACCCATCCGTCTATCTACCCATCTATCTATCTATCTATCTATCTATCTATCTATCTGTATTCCTTGAAGGACCGTGGAGTAAAGACCATATGTGAAAGTACCATATGATACCACAGTATGGCAACAGTATTTTTTTGTTATGAGACAGAAGAAGCCAATCAAACTGTCAGAAACACGTACACTCGAGGCACATACACAAACAACACACAACGAGCAAGATCCTGTGTGAGGAAGCTGACTTACATAATACTGAGTTATGAGACGCTCATCCTGAACGTTCACCTGCTCCCTCCTAATGGCGTCAGCTAGAGTCTGTTGATAGGACACCTTCTCCTCTTCCAGAACCTTCTGGACCTCTTCCTGAATCTGGAGTTGGGCTGCAGCTTGAGCCTGGGCCTTAGCTTTAGCTTTCTCTTCCTCCAGCCTCACGAAAACACACAGTAAATACAGTTTAAACACTAAAACTCACTGCATTCTTGGGTATGTTGCTGAAAGATCAGATGAGTTTTTACTGTTGTAGCATATTACGCTCTGCCGTCTTCATCTCCTCGTTCAGGAGCTTCTGGAGATCTTCTCTAATCTGCTTCCGGAGCATTTCCTCATTCACTAAGCAGAAGAAACACAGCCGCATTTGAGGATGAATGGAGATTTCCAATGAATTATTTAACACAATCAAGTTTCTGAGATGTTAAAAAAGATTAGTCCACTTTCAAAATAAAATTTTTTAATTTAAAATTAAAATTACAGAAATTTTAATTTGAAACTGAACTAATTCTTTAAAGTCAACACGAGATGGAAATTCACCCTATCTATTTTCTAATGTATATTTAAAATACCATAACTAGTCCTTCTAGTGGAAATGACAGACTTCTCTCTAGTGATACGGAATACAGACATCAAGTCAAATTTACTTGCTTTTCACAATACACATTGTTTCAAACCAGCTTTACAGAAAATCATGATGTTCATGCCTCTGTACCATTTCACTGACTTCAAGACTGAGTTAAGCATTTAGAGATACAATTGGAGACTTTGCTGGTCAATCAGTAAAAAATGTAACCAGAAAGACTGTGGTAAGACTAATGTACCAGATTATGAACTTACCAACATGTGTTTGAGGTTGAAAGACCTCAACTTGGTCAATTAAGGGAGGAACAACAGGTTCCTCAACTGGAGGAACTTCTTCAGTTGAAGGTGGATCCATTTGCGTCTTGGAAGGCATTTCATCAGGTGAAACCTCATCTGAAGCAGATCCAGATGGTGACACAGTAGACTCCTCCAGGATTGATGGAATGGGATCAGGTATGGAGATTGGAAAGGGTGAAGTCTCAAGCTCGACAGGTGAAGGAACCGGTATGTCCATGGGGTCGGCAGATGTTGGTTCAGCAGATAAAGTAGAAGAAGATGGAGTCTCTACAGGTTCAATCGGTTCAGCAGTTGGAACGAGAAGTTCAGTAGGTACAACTACAGGTACAACAGAGGACTCTAAAGATGTTACAGGTCCAGTAAGTGGGTCTGTGGTTGGTGAAGGTGGAATGGTTACAGGTTCAGTAGTAGAGGTTGCGACAGGAGGTGGAATTAAGGGTTCAACAGGTGCACTGGTTGGTTCCTCTAATGAAGGAGCAGTTAGTGGTTCACTTGAGACTCGTGAAGGAGCATTTATGGGTTCAGCAGGTTGAGGATCAGGTGTAAGTATGTTAGCAGATCCAGGTTGAGGATCAGGTACAAGTACGTTAGCAGATCCAGGTTGAGGATCAGGTACAAGTACGTTAGCAGATCCAGGTTGAGGATCAGGTACAAGTACGTTAGCAGATCCAGGTTGAGGATCAGGTACAAGTATGTTAGCAGATCCAGGTTGAGGATCGGGTACAACTACATGCTTATTACCTGTAGGTGAATCTACAGATGAAGGTGGTGTAGATGTTTCCTCAGTCACAAGAGGCACTAAAGGTGTTATTGGCTTTGAAATAGGAGGAGGGACCAAAGCACTAGCGTATGAGGGAGAATGAGGCATTATGGGCACATGACGTTCATCTGGAAACGAACACTCAACTGGAGGAGCCACAGGAGGAGTTGATGGTGACTGCATAAAGGATCTGGTTGGTGCTTGCGGGCGAACCACAGGTGGAGACTCCTTCATTCGTTCAATCACTCTCTCTGAAAGCTGTTTATCATCAGATCAGAAATAGCATTGATATACATTTTCTCTTGTTTATTAAAATATGTGCACCATTTCGTTTTACAATAAAAATTAAAAACATTTTTCTGCATCACCTAAACTTTTTTGTCCAGATTATTGTTGCCCAAAATGAATGTACTAATCTTTTTCAAACTTTGCGATATCAGTCCATATAACTAGCCATCCATTCATCCATATATATATATATATATATATATATATATCCGTCAGTCTATCTATCTATCTATCTATCTATCTATCTATCTATCTATCTATCTATCTATCTATCTATCCATCAGTCTATCTATCTATCTATCTATCTATCTATCAGTCAGTCAGTCAGTCAGTCAGTCAGTCAGTCCGTCCGTCTATCCATCCATCCATCCATCCGTCAGTCCATCCATCCATCTATATATACATATATATATATATATATATATCAGTCAGTCCGTCCGTCTATCCATCTATCCATCCATCCATCAGTCCATCCATCTATCAATCTATCAGTCAGTCCGTCCATCCATCCATCCATCAGTCCGTCCATCTATCTATCCATCCATCCATCCATCCATCTATCTATCTATCTATAAATCTAGCTATCTATCCATCCACCTAAACTTTTTTGTCCATATTATTGTTGCCCAAAATGAATTTACTAATCTTTTTCAAACTTTGCGATATTAATGTCAGGATTCGTGGATCTTCATTAGCTGATATTTTATGCAAATGCATATAGAAGCAACTGCAAATAACACAGAAATTGATTGAATTTGCATTAATTTTTCTCATCGCTTTGGTGCTTTCTCACATCACTATTTACATTTGCACAACAGTTAGTTCACCTCCACAACATTTAGCATTTGTGCACATCAATACAGTTTCTCATTCCTTCGAACAAATTCATTGATATATACTGGCAACCAAATTCATGTACCATGGTATTTCCATGGTACATACCCAAAAACATGGTATTACCATGGTATGTGTCCAACAAAATCTAGTAATACCATGATAAGTTTCAGTACTATTAGGTTGGTGTGGGGCTCTGCAGTCACTAGTCAAGCACAAGTCTGTTTCGAAAGCATTATGTCTATAAGTTTACCAGTCATATATAGGTGTAGTATGCATGCTAAGTATGCAGAGCAGGTCAACATGCATGACCCATAGGCTATATTTAACATAACATAACATGCACTGGAGTACATTTTGTTCTACACCCATAAAATCTTCACAAACAATGCATTTCATGCAATTTGCACAATATTACAATAATATGAAATCAAAGTCTTCGACTGAATCATTGAAATGCAATGCAAGTACGTACAAGTAACATAGCACGCACCAAAGAAAGTTTTGCATTAACAATGGAGGTAATGTAGGTATAATTAATTAATAAAGAAAAGGAAAAACTCTTCTTCATAAGTTTATTGTTATCTAGTACACTTACCCGAATGCCCTTTACGAATGTTACCTCATCGGCTTCATCGTCGAGGGAAACGTGGCGCGAGCTGCTGTTGCCTCCCATCACTGCGACGGTGTACCTGTATCTCTAGTTTAATGTGATAATTATTGTAAATAGAATACCAAAAACTGGGATTTATTTGATGGGAAATTCAGTAGGGCTTCGCTATCAGCCCAAAAGCTCGTGTTCAGTTCGGCCCTTCCCACTCTCACCCCCTGAGGAATTTACAGCCCCCCGTTCATTCAAACCTCCTCAGAGCAAGCGATTTATTTCTGTCAGAAAATAAACGTTTATAATGGACGATAAATGTTTTTGTCATTATATATATATATCTGGGATCACACAATATGTCACGTTTAAAGGTACTTGAAAGGGACATTCTGTTCTTTTGCGCGATTTGTTTGGGGGCGTGGCTTATGTGGTGTGTTAATAATACATGATGTGCTTATTAATTATTCATTATTATTAAAAATGGCAAAAACAACTGTTCTGTGCACTAAAAATGTAAATCATATACTTAAAAATAATGAGATTGGGCTTAAAAAAAAAGTTTTAATGTTACAGCATTAACAATAAGTGCATTAATTGTTGTATTTTGGTGGAAAATATGGTTACCATTATGAATTTTTGTAAAGAATACTAACTGTGTGAGTTCATGAGATCAACATGAGCAACAAACAATACAGTACCCCCATGAAAACCTTGCTTTTATAGCCAATAAAGACTAAACAGGACATCAAGAACACACGAGATGAACAAAACCACAAAAGACAAAAATTTCCTTTAGTTTATGAGGTCTCTTAGTTAGCTGATAAAAAAAACGTTTCTTACACAAATCCATGCATAATCACAAATCGTAGCCTCATGAACATAACACCTACAGTTCTGGCAGTTTTGTTTTCTACAGTATTGCTTTAGCTCACCCTGATACTCATCTGTAAGGCGACTACAAAATATCAAAACTGAAATGACTATTACTTATTATTATTATTATGACTACAACTTAAAATTATTACATAAAAGTTTTGCATTACCTTTTGTAGTTGTATTTATTTTCTTATTTCACACATGTAAGTGGGCCGACATATTTACTGACTTACCAATACTGGCTGTGATTAAAAATTGGAAAATAAATAAATATCACTAACTTGTTGTGAACATTAATACATACTAAGTTAGCTGCAAGTCCTGAATTGACCAGAATTGACCATTATGTCAGTCACAATGTGCGATGAAGTAGATCTATGTGATTTTCCTTAAGTAAATATGGTGGCAGGAGCAAAAGGAGTGTGTCTTTTTCTGCAAAAACAGGTCATGGATTGTGCAAGCTTATAGACAAATGCTCTACACACATCTGGCTCAAAAACAGCTCATAAAATTGGCCCAAACATACTTCATCCATTCACAGTAAACCAATGAAAATTGACCAACAAAACATACTTGCAAAGAATTACAGAGGTATTACAATTCCTGTACAGTTTACTCGGCCTTCTTGTCGGCTTTCTCTCCTTTCACTGCCGCACGAACGCTGGACCATACTTCCGTGTAGAGCAGCGTTCCCAGGAACACCACGGCCGTTCCCACCCAATGCCAGGCTGTGAAGGGATTACGGAAGTACAGGATGGAAATAATGAGGCTCAGAAATTTGCGCAGCGTCACCACCAGTGTGACCGTGAGCGACGCGCACTCTGTGGTCAGAATAAAGACGCCACGGATACACACGTATCTGGGAAACCTGGCTAAGGATGAAGTACACGACATAAAACTGACTCTAGACAGATTTCTTGACAAGTTGGCATGCAATTTGGATTCTACAGTCCTGTCCAATACAGGCAATAAAAGCCCATAAACAAAATGTTAAAGGGTTAGTTCACACAAAAATGAAAATGAAGATTCTGTCATTAATTACTCATGTCGTTCCAAACCCGTAAGACTTTCGTTTATCTTTGAAACACAAATGAAGATCTTTTTAATGAAATATGAGCGATTTATGTCCCTCCATTGACAGTCTACGCAACTACCACTTTCAAGCCCCAGAAAGGTAGTAAAGACATCACTAAAGTACTCCATGCGAATGTTTTTATGTGAATGCCTGTTGGAGATTGATATTTTGTACTTAAAGTGGTAAATTATGTTTTTTTGCACAAACAAAGCACTTGCATCGCTTCCTAAAATTGAGGTTAAACCACTGGAGTCACATGGATTACTTTAATGATGTTTTTACTACCTTTCTAAGGATTGAAAGTGGTAGTTGTGTAGACTGTCAATGGAGGGACATAAATCGCTCAGATTTCATTAAAAATATTTTAATTTGTGTTCTGAAGGTCTTACAGGTGTGGAACGACATGAGGGTGAGTAATAAATAATAGAATTTTCATTTTTGGGTGAACTAACCCTTTAAAAGGTGCCCTAGAACCAGTTTTCACAAGATGTAATATAAGTCTAAGGTGTCCCCTGAATGTGTCTGTGAAGTTTCAGCTCAAAATACCCCATAGATTTTTTTTTATTAATTTTTTTAACTGCCTATTTTGGGGCATCATTAACTATGCACCGGTTCAGCGTGTGCGTCCCCTTTAAATCTCTCGCTCCCTGCCCCCTCGAGCTCTTGACTATAATACAGTGCATTTACAAAGTTCACACAGCTAATATAACCCTCAAATGGATCTTTACAAGATGTTCTTCATGCATACTGCATGCATGCTTCGGATCATGTGAGTATAGTATTTATTTGGATGTTTAAATTTGATTCTGAATGAGTTTGATAGTGCTCCATGGCTAAAGCTAACATTACACACTGTTGGAGAGATTTATAAAGAATGAAGTTGTGTTTATGAATTATACAGACTGCAAGTGTTTAAAAATGAAAATAGCAACGGCTCTTGTCTCCGTGAATACAGTAAGAAACGATGGTAACTTTAACCACATTTAACAGTACATTAGCAACATGCTAACGAAACATTTAAAAAGACCATTTACAAATATCACTAGAAAATATCATGTTATCATGGATCATGTCAGTTATTATTGCTCCATCTGCCATTTTTCGCTATTGTTCTTGCTTGCTTACCTAGTCTGATGATTCAGCTGTGCACAGATCCAGACGTTAATACTGGCTGCCCTTGTCTAATGCCTTGAACATGAGCTGGCATATGCAAATATTGGGGGCGTACATATTAATGATCCCGACTGTTACGTAACAGTCGGTGTTATGTTGAGATTCGCCTGTTCTTCGGAGGTCTTTTAAACAAATGAGATTTACATAAGAAGGAGGAAACAATGGAGTTTGAGACTCACTGTATGTCATTTCCATGTACTGAACTCTTGTTATTCAACTATGCCAAGGTAAATTCAATTTTTGATTCTAGGGCACCTTTAAAATAACAAATATGAAAGGATACTGGGTGATGACGTTCATCAGCAGGTAAAACCACATGACTGGCATAGACTGACCAATCACAGGGATTTCCATTGGAGCTTTGAGAGAAAGTCATCGGTTTGTTAATTCAAACCAAAAAGGCAGAGAAAGTCAAACTTTTTAAAGGCTTATATACACTATCGTTCAAAAGTAAAAAAAAAAAAAAAAAAAAAAAAATCAATACTGTTATTCATCAAGGATGCATTAAATTGATCAAAAATGACAGTAAAGACAGTTTTAACATTACAAAAGTTCCCCTCCAGAATCAGACTCACAGCTCTGGCTGAAGAGCACGGCGTGTTTGTAGATGTCCGTTGACAGCAGGAGGAACCCTGGTAATGGCAGACAGTGCTGAAAAAAAAGGCAGAGAAATTCCACTTAATCCCACAAACTCATATATGACAACATGTTGCATGCATCATATGCACAGTCACTGACTCACATTGTAGAACAGAGCCTCCTTTGAGTGTTTTCCATACTCCTTGTACAGAGTTTCTTGGAAAATGCCCATTCTCGCAGACATCAGCAAGGCGAACGTCAGCATGGCAATACCTGAATCACAACAGCACTAATTTAATCAAATATCTTGCTTACATGGGTACTCCAAAATGAGAAATAAAGTTCAGAATGATTTAACTTTTCACATATACTCAACAAATTTCTTAGGGCAGGTTCAGAATAGCATACTAAGACACAATTTTAGCAGTATGCAGTATGTGCACTACTGTACAAAAGTTTGGGGTTGGTAAGACTTTTAATGTTTTTGAAAGAAGTCTCTTCTGGTCTGCATTTATTTGATTAAAATACAGCAAAATCAGCAATATTGTGAAACATTATTACAATTTAAAATAACTGTTTTCTCTGTGAAAATATGTTAAACTGTAATTTATTCCTGTGATCAAAGCTGAACTTTCATCATCATTACTCCAGTCTTCAGTGTCACATGATCCTTCAGAAATCATTACAATATGATGATTTGCTGCTCAAGAAACATTTATGATTATTATCAATGTTGAAAACTATGGAAGCTTGTTTCCGCCATGAAATAAAAAAATAAAAAAGGTAATTGCAACTTTTTATCTCTCAATTCTGACTTTTTTTCCTCAGAATTGCGAGATATAAACATACAATTGTGAGTAATAAAGTCAGAATTGCGAGTTATAAAGTCGTAAATGCGAGTTAAATGCGAGTTATAAAGTCGGAAATGCAAGTTATAAAGTCGGAATTGCGAGATATAAAGTCAGAATTGCAAGATATAAAGTCGGAATTGTGAGATATAAAGTCGGAAAATCGAGTTATAAAGTCGGAAATGAGAGTTATAAAGTTGGAATTGCGAGATATAAAGTCAGAATTGTGAGTTATAAAGTCGGAATCGCAAGATATAAAGTCGGAATTGCGAGATATAAAGTCGGAATTGCGAGATATAAAGTCAGAAATGTGAGATATAAAGTCAGAATTGCGAGTTATAAAGTCGGAAAATCGAGTTATAAAGTCGGAATTGCGAGTTATAAAGTCAGAATTGCGAGTTATAAAGTCGGAATTCTGAGATATAAAGTCAGAATTGCGAGTTATAAAGTCGGAAATGCGAGTTATAAAGTCGGAATTCCGAGATATAAAGTCGGAATTGCGAGTTATAAAGTCCGAATTGCAAGATATAAAGTCGGAATTGCGAGATATAAAGTCGGAATCGAGTTATAAAGCGAATTGATATAAAGTCGGAGAATTGCGAGTTATAAAGTCAGAAATGCGAGATATAAAGTCAGAATTGCGAGTTATAAAGTCCGAATTGCAAGATATAAAGTCGGAATTGCGAGATATAAAGTCGGAATTGCGAGATATAAAGTCAGAATTGCGAGTTATAAAGTCAGAAATGCGAGATATAAAGTCAGAATTGCGAGTTATAAAGTCAGAAATGTGAGATATAAAGTCAGAATTGCGAGTTATAAAGTCGGAAAATCGAGTTATAAAGTCGGAATTGCAAGATATAAAGTCGGGAAAATCGAGTTATAAAGTCAGAATTGCGAGTTATAAAGTCGGAATTCCGAGATATAAAGTCGGAATTCCGAGATATAAAGTCGGAATTCCGAGATATAAAGTCAGAATTGTGAGTTATAAAGTCAGAATTGCGAGTTATAAAGTCGGAAAATCGAGTTATAAAGTTGGAATTGCGAGATATAAAGTCGGAAAATCGAGTTATAAAGTCAGAATTGCGAGTTATAAAGTCAGAATTGCGAGTTATAAAGTCAGAATTGTGAGTTATAAAGTCAGAATTGTGAGTTATACATTGAATGTGCAGAGAATATTACCCAGAAGCCAATGCATGAAGGCATAAACACCATCTTCCTCCGTCGCCCCTTTCTCAACATTCTACATAAGGATCAGACCTGATGTGTTAGGTGCAGATAAGATGTGAAATAAAGCACTGAAATGCAAGTATGTTGTGCCTATTAATACAAAACAACTACTAATCCAGGCTGGTTTTGCAAACTCACCACTTGTTTGGCCGACATAATAGTGCAGATGAAAATGCCCACAGACACCAGCACGATGGAGAGATATTTACTCATCGAATATCTGCAGTCGGAATAAAATAACAATGTGACTGAACAATATGCAAAAATTCCTGCTTAAATGTTCATTATTTTCCTCATATTCTCCATTGTTGCAGCTCCTCTCTTCCTAGTCTGTCAGTAACGCTCTGTTTAGTTCCTGTCTCTATGAAGCCCCTCCTTCTGAAAAGAGCAATGTGCTCTGATTGGTCGGCTGAAGCAATGTGTTGTGATTAGTGTTTGGGAAATGTCCCGCCCCTTACCATAACGGCGAGTTTCAACACACTACTAACTCAACCAGGCCCCTCCCCTTTATTTGCATAGGGCGGGAATTATTTTGGGCCGCCCCTTTATTTGCATTGGGCGGGAATTATTTAAATGAGGAATATTGTGATTTGTTCATGTTTGCTCCCGGAAGAAAACTCAAGAACACAATAGAGATTTTGCAAATGTTTTTCATGCACAAAAATGGCAACATTACACACTAAAGAAAGATGTAAGAAAATATAAAAAAGCATAATATAACACCTTTACGTAATGATTTTGTGCATGATATTCAGCATACCTTTTCTTCAAGATGATAATACCGAGAATCATGTTTGCTATTAAAGAACCCTGTGAATGAAAAGGAGAAGTTAAGGCACAGTTTTCAAAGCAATGAATGAATGAAATGATCGACACTCACTGATCTGAAGATCATATGCAGCGGCATGGCGATGTTAAAGTTCAGGGCGTAGTTATTGATCACGCTGACGGTAAAGAACATCGTCACCATGATCACATAGTTACTGCAAAGGAGAAGGACACCAAAGGTCATGAAAGACATAAACGTTTAGCTGGAGTTTCTGATGGACAGGAGGGAAAAACATTGCTGAATGCAAACAATGTAATGCATCTAACCATAAGAGCATCCATACAATATTTTGCTGTAAATTCATCTGTTACATGGGAAAGAAATTGTCAAGTTTCATCATGGACAGATCTGCATGCCCTCATACTGAATTGAACGTATAAATTACAATGTTTAACCAAGGTCATTTTACTGCTGCCCACTTGATGATCAGTACAAAATCTGTCCTGAAGCAAAACCAGTTAAGAACGACTGAACGTAAGATGTGTCTTCTCCAGTCTGTGATTCTAGATTTAGCACAAAGAGTGTAACATAAGTCATCTCGATGAGGTTCAAAACTGCACGACTATGTTAGGAATGAAATACTAGCAGGGGTTTTCAAACTGGGGTTGCGTGGAAAAGTCAGGTGAAAAAATGTATAAATAAATAAATAAACCAAGTAAATAAATGAATTAAATTAAAACAATTAAAAAAAAATGATTAATACAATAAATAAAAAAGATTTGTTTAAAAATATAAAATAAATATAAAAATAAATAACAAATATATAGATATAAATAATGTAACAATACAAAATTATTTTAGATTTATTATATGAATTTAATAAATTAATTATAATATGTATATATTACTAATTATAATAATTAATTAATTATAAACTGGGTGTTTATAAAAGATAGATGCCTTTTATCATTTAAGATAGAGTCCCTCTCATAAGGATGATCATATTTGGGGGCCCGTGGCATCAAAAATATTGAAACTCCAGGTTTAATGTCGTACACTGTGCAGTACACTATATAGGAGCTGCGTCTCATTTCAAAGGCTGCGTCCTCCGGAGGGCGCATTTGAAGGCTGCATACATCATAGAGGTGGTCTAACCGTTAGATTGCAAAGTAAGAAAGAAATACAGTATTTTACACCTCACAAGGAATAACGGTCAATTTTATTACGGTGTCTTTTTCTTAAATAAGACATCCTTGATGAAGTATGCAGCCTTCAAATGCGGCCTCCGAAATGACATGCAGCTACTGTATATTGCCTTTGAAGTATGTGAAACATGCAGTATGCTATATTATATATTGTAACATCAAAGATATTAGATGTAGTGCATATATATATATATATATATATATATATATATATATATATATATATATAATGATCTGTTGAAGCTCTCTGAACTGTGACTTACAAACCACCTATAGCAGTGACAAAGCAAAGTGTTCACCTCTCACCTATAACAATATAATAATCAATAAAGCCTCATTCAACAAGCAAAAACTGATTGTAACAGTAAAAATGCATGAATATGCATTTCATGTTTGTAAAATGAATGAATGAATGAACATATATAACATAATGTCAATCTGTCAAATCATCTCAACATTCACCTATAATAATAACTGAATTTCCACTGTTTACTAATCTGGTCTGACAAGCCAAAACAAATGGTTAAAATAAAAAATGCGCATATAAAATTGTATAAATGATTAACCTGAGGGGTATGTGTGGCTTTTTGCGTCCAAAGTTTGCCTCAAAGATGAACCCCTCCAGTGCAATGAAGGCAAACTGGGCAAATGTGACAATATTTCCACATCCTGGGAAATCCCTGTAAAATATATGATTTAAAGAAGTAAGAATTGACAGCATATATGAAGTTCAAATGCTTTAAATACACACTAATACGAAAATAATCATAAATGTAAGAGATATAACTCACCTAACCAAAAGTTCCAGAAACACAACATTACTGCAGCAGCCAACAAACACCAAAATAATCGCAAACAACGTATTCATTTTTAAAGGCTAAAACGAAACTGTTATTCCAGCTTTACAATAATCCGGATGTTAGCATTGTGAATAATAAATGTGTAAATATTCCTGTCCTCGCAAACTATTGATACTTCAATGAATACGTCTCCCAGCTAGAAACAGACATGCCTTCCTGCTTCAAACTGCGTCTTGTGGGATTTGTAGTTTTTTTTCTCTTATCCAGAATGCATCTGAATGCTACTGAAAACTACATTTCCCAGCAACACAGACAGAAGCGATTGGGTTCATTCAAACTAAAATCTTTGCAAGTATTTGCGTGGGAGTTGCACAATCGCGAGAGGTAGAAACACCTTTTAAATAAAATAAATAAATAATAATAATAATAATAAGCGGTTTTTGACCTTTTTTTGCAGAGCGTATCTGCGTCATTTCAGACGTTTAAAGTATCTCTACGTGTTTCCGGTGTCGTGGCGATCACACACAGAACAGTTTTACTCATCAGTCAGTAAACCTGCTGATAAACAACACAAACATGATTTCATTAACGGACTCACAGAGTAAGTCAAATTTACTGTATCTCTGCGTTATGTTGATCTAGATAGAAATATTGAAAATGCGGCTTTAAAGCTTGAAAATCTTCTTGAAGTGATGAAAGGGAATGAATGAGGATACACGGCCCGGCCTCTAACTGTACAATCAAATCTGGTAAAACTCTGACATGAGCTGTGATACCATGGTAACATCACTGACATTATGGTAATGTAGTATATAAATATGGTAATCATTAGATTTATCAATAGTATAACCATATTATACTGTTGCCTATCTATCTATCTATCTATCTATCTATCTATCTATCTATCTATCTATCTATCTATCTATCTATCTATCTATCTATCTATCTATCTATCTATCATGGCATTCTCTGAAGTGATGTGGAGTGCCATGCAAATACCATGGTATATGGTATTCAAATCTTTTCCAAAGCATAAAAAAAGAAGAAAAAGTCTAATGCAATTGCAAGTTGTACTTGTATACTTAATGTTAATTTCTGCAACCTCTCAAATATGACTCATTTGCATGCAGTAACTCTCTGTAGATTTGTAATTCAGCACTAATGAAGTCTGTTCTTGTGTTTGATCAGAGATCGGGATGGGGCTGACGGGTTTCGGCGTGTTTTTCCTCTTCTTCGGAATGATTCTGTTCTTTGATAAAGCACTTTTGGCCATAGGAAATGTGAGTGTGTGATTTAACATGGAAACAAAGTTCCAGTAAAATGTGATGTGAATGCTCAGATTTGTGTTATTAAAGGATTAGTTCACTTTTAAATAAAATTTTCCTGATAATTTACTCACCCCCATGTCCTCCAATATGTTCATGTCTTTTTTTTTCAGTCGAAAAGAAATGAAGGTTTTTGATGAAAACATTCCAGGATTTTTCTCCATATAGTGGACTTCAGTGGAGCCCAAACGGTTTGAGTTTGCATCTATGGTAGGACATGCAGCATGTTTATAAATCAGATACAGTTGTATTTTTTTCAAAATGACCGATCGTTTCACTAGATAAGACCTTATTCCTCGTCTGGTATCGTTTAAAGCCCTTTGAAGCTGCACTGAAACTGTAATTTTGACCTTCAACTGTTTGGAGACCATTGAAGTCCACTATAAGGAGAAAATCCTGGAATGTTTTCATCAAAAACCTTTTCGACTGACAGGGTGAGTAAATTATCAGGAAAATTTTATTTAAAAGTGGACTAATCCTTTAACCCTCCTTCTTGAACTGAACATGAATGTCTGTGTGTGTTTGTAGATCTTGTTTGTTGCAGGTCTCTCATTTGTTATCGGACTGGAACGGACTTTCAGGTTCTTCTTCCAGCGGCATAAAATGAAAGCCACTGGTTTCTTTCTGGGAGGTGTTTTCGTGGTGCTCATCGGATGGCCGATTGTAGGTGTCGTCCTGGAGGTCTATGGATTTTTCCTTCTCTTCCGGTGAGTTTTTTTGTTGCTGTTGTTGCTTTTTTATTAATAAATAAACCCTGTTTCGGGTGGTTTTGCATGACCATAAAGGGGTTTATTTTTATTCATTTTAAAGCTACACTATGTAACTTTTTTCGTTCAAAATTAATAAAAAATTTAATGTCAGCATGAAATGGAAGTTGCGATAGTCTTTGATTCACTATTGTGACCACAGGATGTAAAAAAAAAGTCTGAAATATCTCTGAATAAGGTCTCGATCACAAACATAGCTGTCAATCATGACGTTACACTCCATTTCCATAGCATCAAATAACTAACTAAAAGCAAACTTACTGAAAAAACACACATTTGAGCAAATGTCAGCGTGATAACTACCTAAAATGACAATCTTCGGAAAAAAAATAATTAAAGCGTAATTGGATTTTTTGATTTCTATACTGCAGCCAGCCACCAGGGGGCGATTAGTGCTTTGGCTTCACTTTTCAGGACATGTGCGACACACCTGGTTGTGACGCATATCAGACGCATATACTATCCATCCTAAATAGTATGTGAGATTAGAATAAGTGCGTCCCAAAGCATAGTATGTTGAAAAGAGTCCCAGGATGGTCTATTATTTCTGGTAGATTTTCAAAGTGTGGATCCGTGCACACTATAACGGCTAATATTGCCCACAACCCATTGCGCTTTGGAGGAGGATTCGGCTCAGAACTGCAAACACTAATTTATTACGCAATTTTATGATGCGATAGTGTTGGGGAACGTTAGTTTTAAAAGTAATGCATTACGATATTGCATTACTGCTTAAAAAAGTAACTGATTGTGCTAGTTACTTTTTATGGAAAGTAATGCGTTACATTACTTTTGCGTTACTTTCTCTCTCCTGGGCTGGGCTGTTTGTTTGTTTTTATAACAACAAAAAAGTTCTCTTTTTGGCAAATGTAAAGGCCCTTTCACATCAAAAGTGAAACGAATAAGCTTCATGCTGAAGGAAATGCAAATTCACGCCTGTACAGTAGAGGGCGCAGCTTAAACAAACCTTTCAGCTGTGCTGCCATTCTGGAATACAGAAGAATAGGACGCTGGAGAAGTAAATATATGCTCACGTTTAGTCTAGAATAACCGTCATGTTCACACACATCGCCTCTGCACTCCTGATTTCACTCAACATGAGCGCCATCAGTTAGTAAATGTGAAAACAAAGTAACTCAGATATTATTCTTTTTCTTTACTAAAAGAGTACATATTTTTAGGGCGTAGTATAAGTAGGTGAAGTAGGATGCAGCATGAGTGAAACCGCTTCACAAACAAGAACAAATGTAGGGCGGGGCTTGATTTTGTCCGTGGGGAATTGGCTGGATGGTTGTGGTTTGCTATTGGTGGATCTCATGTGAGTGACAGGTTGCCCCGCCCTCATCATCAGAGAAAAGATTTCACAGCAAGAAGGAGGGGAAGTTCTTCTGAATATAATACTTGTTTTTAATTGGATCTCCATCTGTTTTCAGGGGCTTTTTCCCAGTAGCGGTTGGCTTCATTAGGCGGGTGCCTATTCTGGGATCTTTACTGAACCTTCCTGGCATCAGTGGAGTAAGTCAACCACAGTTTGCTGACTATTGTCACTAGTTTGGTGTTTTGTGCTTGCGTAAGTGACAGATACTTGTCAAATGATTCGTTTTGACTGTTTTTCTGTTTCTCTTTCAGCTTGTAGATAAAGTCGGTGAGAGCAACACCATGGTATAACGGTCAACGGTTTAGTTTTTTGTTTTAGTTTTCTATGAGTGGCTCATATTTATATTTGTCATAATGTGCGTCGGGCTCGGCGTCTTGCTGGCCAACCTCTCTGAACCACATATGAGATTTTTTGATATTTTACCTGTGAAGAAGTTTGTGTTTTTTCTGGGACTGATAACCAAACCAAGTCAGGCGATGTCATTGTTGCTGCATCACGCGTCTCCCTCCAGGGACAGGGACCACTGCACCCCAAATGACGACTAGATGAGCGGACGATGAAGATCCACTGAAGGAATCGCTGGGTTCTGAATAAAGTCGTTACTGTTTTTTTTTTTTTTTTTTTTAAATGTTTTTATGTGCCAACTTGGTTTGTTTTGCTCTTTTTAATTGTCAAAATCTTGAGGCTAATTTGGACTTTTTCCACATGAGCTCCACCTAGTGGAGCGGAGACTGTTTCATAGCGCACACGAGGACATTCAGCAACCTGCGTGATATGCTGTTATATTACATGACTGACTTGTTTAAGTATTTGTACATACTTGAAATGTGAGACTAATATACATTTTTACCGACAAAGATCCTGTTTAATAAATGGATTATATCCTTGACGATCCAGCTATCTGTTGCCTGACATCACATCTACAGCCTTATATAAGTGCTCAGTGCAAACATTACACAAAAAATTTATATATTTGTAGCATTTGGCTTACACATTGCATTTCAATATCAACATTTAGTGTGTACATTTGAGTAGTTCCCTTAACTAACAGTCATTTGGAAGTGCAACAATGTCAGTCAAAAGTTTGGACACACCTACATTTTCTTATATGACGACTTCACATTTCGTGATTAAATGTGACCCGAATGAAAACTCATATTTGAGTTTTTTCTTTGGATTCCAGCTCGTCTCAAGTCTCTTCACTCGGCGGCCATATTTGCAATACACTATTATGTGATTAATTCTCAAAACAATCAATATATCATACACTTTAGTTAAGCGCGATCTGCTGTGATGTCACAATCAAGTTGAATTGTGGGATATAGAGCTGCTTGAAGTGTACATCAGAGTAGACTCGCTCCCTCAGTCAAAATTCAAGAGGACGAGGGTCTGAATATAAACTAGCCTCATCCACTTCATGAAGTGGAACGCTCTTCAAAATGGCAGCAGTGATTCCCCGAGGGGAAGTGCTTAGGGAAGTTCGCAAGTGCATGTCTAAAATTGGAGTTGAAGTCCTATCTGAATGGGGAAATCCTGAAATCTCAAAAACTGCTAGGCAAACTCACAATAACATATTTCAAATCAGCAACAAAATCAGTCATGAACTGTCCTATTAATGTTGTTTCTTATGCTCAAATAGCGTTTAAAAAGCTTATTTTTCAGCCTTGATTAGCCAATGCGCATGTGCAGTCCTAATAGCGAGTCTCAGGTTTCTATGGGAACCGGAGCTTCTAACGGCAGCTGCAGTGATGCAATGACTTTATCAATCAGCGATTAGCTCTTTTACTTGGAAGGCGGGATGTAGCTATTCCGCCATATTGCGCGTTGCAGTTTCTCCCATAACTAATGGAGGAGGTGAACCGTCTTTCTATACTGTACCAAAGACTATAGAATAACACAAGACGCGTCACTCGTATTGTTTTGAATGGGAGAAAGACGTCCCATTACAGAAGTCCCATTCATCCATATAAGTCCCGCCTTCTAAATAAGAGCCAATCGCCGATTGGTAAAGTCATCGCGTCACTGCAGCGGCCATTAGAAGCTTCGGTTTCTATAGAAACAGTCAGACGCGCGCCTCCGAAATGAGACACAAGAGACGCGCATTTAGGACTGATCCAGCCTGAAAAATACAATTTTTTGTCATGATTCGAGCGTTTAGAAACAAATTTATGAGACAATCGTTGTAAGATTTCATTGGTGATTTCAAATATGAAATTTAATCGAAAGCTTGGCAAACAGCCTTGGAGAATTTGATGTTTCCCAATTCAAAGAGATAGGAGTTGCACTTGTATGCCCGAGAGGCGTTTCTAAGATGGCCGCCGAGTGAAATTACTTGTCTTAAAGGGACTTTGACTGTACGCACACCGGTGGATTTTTGTAACCAGGCATACTTGTACACGCAGGTTGCACATGAGCATTTATTTATTTATTTATTGCAGTAACTGCTAAGTGTATTACTGCCCTCCTCAGGTCAAAGTTTGAACTAAATTGTCATATACAATATGCTAGTGCAAGTATATAACTAAACAATTATATAACTATATAACAAGTATATAACTATATAACAATTAGTTCAAACTTTGACCTGTGGAGGGCAGTAATACACTTAAGCCCCGGGTATACTTCACTTTCCGCGCCCGGACGCGTCGCGTGCAGTCGCATCCGCGTGTCTTTCAAAGTATAGTAAACCAAGGATGCGCTTGGATGACAGAGTTCGACACATGAGCAGTGCAATTTTTCCTATTCTACTACCAGACAACCGGACATTTGTTAGGCAGGATCGGAGAAGAAAAATAGTGCAGCACCATTGCAACATAGTTCAGAAGATACACCAAGAGAACAGGAGTCAAAAACGATGGAGAAGGCATGCTTTTGAGTTTACTCGTCTTATTTTTGAATCGTTCTTTACACACTCTTCTTTGACGACTGCACATTGTGCTCAGTACTGTGCGTATTGCCACCTAGTGGACTTTTCTTTCTGCGTGCACGAACGCGGACAGCTGAAGTATACCCGGGGCTTTAGCAGCGTTTACACTGCTGGAATTCTAATAGAGAAGAAGAAGAGAGCTAGTTCAAGATGAGCATTTATGGTTAAAACGTATATAATTTAAAAAAATGTTTTAGAAAATAAGCAATGGTTTCTCTAGATAAGACTCTTATTCCTCGTCTGGGATCGTGTAGAACGTTTTGAAGCTGCACTGAAACTGACATTTTGACCTTCAACTGTTTGGTGCCCATTGAAGTCCACTATATGGAGAAAAATCCTGGAATGTTTTCATCAAAATCTTAATTTCTTTTCGACTGAAGAGAGAAGGACATGGACATCTTGAATGACATGGAGGTGAGTAAATTATCAGGAAAATTTAATTTGAAAGTGAACTAATCCTTTAAAAGCTTGATGATGCTTTTCCTTCACAATCCATGCATTTTTTGATTAAAAAATTGTTAGTTTTGCAAATTAATTCAAATGTTGGCACAATTTATATTTGTCTACAAAGCTAATTTGATCAGAAACGTTTGGATTAAAAGGTTTTTAGGATCATAAGAAACATCAATTCAGTCAAGTGTGTCCAAACTTTTTGACTTGTAGCGTATAATATTCACCGTAAGCTTTCAGACACCAAGATCTACTTTCAAACAAAGTGCTAATGTGACAGTCATGTGTTATGTAAATGTAAATTCAGACCCCTAAATCATTTGATAGTACGATTAATTATGTAATACTAGATATTTTAAAAAAAAATCCTCCAGTGAAGCGCTCAAGCAGTGATCAAACATGTGACGCTGTGAATGAAAGCTCTTGGTTGTGAGTTCGCGTCACAGATCTTTAAGGTCTCTCTGGATGTGCCACAGCATGTCTGCGCTCTTCTTCAGCTGCGCGACTTCGTCGCTGGTCAGAGTCATGTTGACCACGCTGCCCACTCCAGCGCTGTTCAACACGCACGGCAGGCTCAGGAAGACCTCGTCCCGATCCCGTACATACCCTGCAACAAACATCTTCATTCAGGCCTGGAAATGGGTTTCATTATTTTTGCTGTCAGTGTGACAACATGCCCCACTATAAGGTGAAGGTGTTTAATGAATAGTAATACTGTCCTGACCTTCACCATGGTGGAAACGGGATGGACTCGGTTCAGGTTCTTCATGAGGCTCTCGGTCAGGTCGGCCACACTCAAGCCGATGGCCCAGTTAGTGTAACCCTTCAGTCGGATCACCTCATAAGCACTGCGGTGAACAGAATTACTGAATTATAAACTATATTTATTTGTGAGATGATAACTAGACACCACACTGAATCAATCACCCAGTGTAGTGAAGTCATGTGACGAGTGTCTCATATTGTTCCATACTGATTCACGTTTTTGCAGTATGCATTTTGGATGATCTATTCTTTAGTGAGGAATAAGAACAAAAAGACGAACTCATTGCCGTACCTGTCCACGACCTTCTTGTGCGTTTCTTTCCAGTTCTCTCTGTCCGTGTCTTTGCCAATGTCTGGATTGAGTTTCTGCAGACTGACTCCTGCCACATTAGTGCCGCTCCAAACAGGAACTGCAATACAAACACAGAGAGAGCATGAGTGCTTGAACAATATGAAATTTTCAAAATTTGATGGCAATATTTATGGTTTTATTTTATATTATATTATATGTTTGTTGTTAATAAATAGAATGTATTTTAAAAACATAACATTTTACAATTTATATAATTGTATTTATATTTTGACAATTTTTTTAAATTTATTATTATTTTAATAATGCATATGGCTTAATAATGTTATTATTATGACTTAATAATAATGTTATTATTTATAATATTTTATTTATTAAATTATTATTATTATTTATTATAATATTTATTTATACTTTATTATTATAATATATAATTTATAAATTTAAAATAATACATATTAATTATAATTATTTTAATAATAATTTTGTTATTTACTGTATTTATAGTTTATTATTTATAATACTCTTATTTAAATATTATTTATTTTTTATATTTTATTATTAATTATATATAATGTATTATTATTATTATACATTTAAAATAATAAATGCTCATTATAATTATTTTAATAATAATTGTATTTATTATATTTATAGTTTATTATTTATAATATTTAAATATTTATTTTAATAATAATTAATATTAGTACTTTTAATAATTGTATTATTTATAATTTATTTTAATATATTTTATTATTAAGTATATATAATTTATTATTATTAAATATTAATTATAATAGTTTAATAAATTAATTATTCATTATATTTTTAGTTTATTTATTATAATAATTATTATTTTAATATTTTTATTTATTTTAATGCATACGGATTATAATATTTTAATAATAATTTTATTCTTTTTAATATTTATTTTAATACATTTTATTACTAATTATATATAACTTATTATTATTATTATATTTTTAAATGAATAAATATTAATTATTTATTGTAATAATTGTATTATTTATGATATTTTAGTTGATTATTTTGATTAATTATTATTTACATTATTTCTATTTTTAATAATACGAATTACTAATATTTGTATATATGATGAAATTTAAAAATATATATATTTAAATATTATATATATTTAAACATATGTAAATATTGTATACATTTATTTTATATAATAGTTGTATAATTTATTTTACTAATATATACACACAATTATATATTTGTCTGGATTGTCTCACCGCTGGAGTCTCCATGTTCTCCCAGAATCCATCCATTGAAGCTGCTGGAGTGGATGCCCAACCTCTCGGCCATCAGGTAACGAAAGCGAGCCGAGTCCAGGTTGGTTCCGCTGCCGATGACGCGGTGCTTCGGCAGGCCGCTCAGCTTCCAGGTCACATAGGTCAAAACGTCCACTGTATGGGCAGAAAAACTGTGTGTTATAAAAGCAAATGAAGTGTGAGATGTATGATAGTGTGTGTGTGTGTACCTGGGTTGGACACTACAATGAGGATGCAGTTGGGACTGTATCTGACGATCTGAGGGATGATGTGTTTGAAGATGTTGACGTTTCTCTGCACCAGATTCAGTCTGCTCTCGCCCTCCTGTTGACGAACGCCTGCCGTTACCACCACGATACGAGAGTTGGCCGTCACAGAGTAATCTAAAGGAGAAAACATTTCAGAAGGCAGCATTTTCAGCTCTCTTTTGAAAGAAACCACTCAAATTTCCCAAGCAACCATATCGTAACATGCTACAAAACTTTAGTGACTGCACAGCATAGGCAACCACCAGCATCATAGTGAGGATTCAGCACGAGTAAGTGCTGAGGGGACAGAAGAAGTGTGCTACCTTTTCCTGAGACGATCTTGGGCGTCTTTAGGAAGAGACTCCCGTGCTGTAAGTCCATCATCTCTCCCTTGAGTTTGTCCTCGACCACGTCCACCAGCGCCAGCTCGTCCGCCAGCTCCTACAGACGCCAGAAAATCAACAGACATTAAAGAAAATGACTCAAGTTTGCATCCCAAATTACATACTCATGCTATGCACAAGTACGTACTTCGTTTTAAAATAATATTTTAAAATACTGCTTACAATGATAGATAGAAATATAAAAATATAATAGAAAATATAATAATATGAAAAATAGATATAATAATCAATGTTTTTTTTAGATGATTTTTGCTTTAATAATCTCTGGACAATTACACCTAGACATTACTGACTTTATGAATCCCACAAAAATGTAAAAATAAAATGAAAATATTAAAGGGCCAAGCAATCATCAGTAAAATGCATATAGTAAAAAGCATTTTATTTCACATACTTTATTGTAGTTAGTGGCAATATTTTGTTCAGTTATAGCACCACCAACAGGCGCAATCCCACCACTTTTTTATGTGTCCTCAGAGTGTGCCCATAAATGTGTCAAATTTGGTGAAACTATCTCATTTCGTTTAGGAGTTATAGACATGTATATGTATGAGTGCATTAAAAAATGACCCATTCATGACTTTGATTGCATTTTTTTGCCACTTACTATCAAAATTTTGTCATTTGGGCTATAACACATGGCCAACCACCCATTTCCAAATTTTCTTATGGTGGTTTCATCTCGATTGGAGTAACGGTTTCGAAGATATCCGTGAATGTTGTTTTAACGCTAAATCACAACGTTGCACAAACCATAAGGCGAAACCTAGCGTGTTAGGCATCGTTGGACTCGGCAAAGATTCAGGAATCTATAAAATTAAAAAAAAAAAAACATCAAAAGTTATGAGCATATAAATATTTGATTTCACCACTAGGTGGCGCCGTCTCAAAACTTCTCAGGCTCCTTCAGGGCATTGTACTGATGACCCATATCGAGTTTCATAATGATACACTAATGCGTAAAAAAAACAACAAAAAAAACATTTTGCTACAAAATGCAAAATGGCCGATATGGTAAAATGGGCTATATGCACGGTTACTTCCTGGTTGTCGTTAAACCAGCTTGGGCATTTCCGGTGAACTGTTAGCTGTTCATTCTGTACTCGCTGTACATCGACACAAAACCATCAATGGTTGACTTTTTTAATGTTGTATTCATATTTTAATGCAGTTATCACGTTTACCTAATTTGCCAATAAACCAGTTTTATTAATTGCAATAAAGACAAAGCTATTGGGAGCGTTTAAAAACGCTCTGTAATTAGACACGCACGCGCATTATTTTCCAGCACTTCAAACATTATTTGTTCATCCTTCTGAGATTGCCCCCATTGTAAAACCAAACGTATAAAAATGTAGGAAATTCAACATTTGATAGAAAACACTTATTTAAAAATAAAAAAAGACAATAATTACCACTTTAACCAGCAGGTGGCGACAGAGTAGCATTTATTTGCGCATTTATCCGCCATAATCCTTTTTCACTTCGTTTTTGACTAAATATTAAACATTATAAAATAACTAGGTTTAAAAATACATTTTGTGAAGTATGAAATACTCAAAAAATCTCATGAAAAACAATAACTTTTCTTGTGAATGAATGACACAGAAAGCGAGCACCGCGCTCTCCCTTTGTAATCACAGAAGCTGTCAGTCAGTGCAGCGCAAGATCAATGATTTCAGCACACTTGTGAAAACACATTTTATTCAATTAATCTAACTAAAGTGCACAATAAATATTTAATTTTTGAAGCTTTTTTCACATAAAAGTGTGAAAACTGATGGTCGAATTGAATTTAGCCGAGGAGGAACACCGAGGTACGTCTTTATTTATTTATTTTTTGTGCTCCGGACCAGTAGGTGGCGCTGTGCCGAAACACAGCATGTAGCCTCAGGTCATATATGTGATGATGTACCAAGTTTGGTCAGAATACGCTAAAGCGTTGCGGAGATATAGCGTTGCGTCCAATTTGGCATTTTTGTTTACGTGTTATTCGAGAATGGTTGTGTTTATCAAAAAGCTTTTGATTACTTTTTGCCAGCATAGTCTGAAGATGATCTGGTTTGATTTTCATAAAAATTGGAGCAATCGTCTAGGAGGAGTTCAAAAAAGCTTTTTTGGCGGGAAAATTTGGCAGGGAAAGTTTCTTGATGGAAATTACGTCAATCGTATTGAGCCAAGGAATCAGAGGAAAAAAGTTTGTTTCTAACCCTTGTGGTTCAAAAGTTAAAATGTAAACATGAGTGAAATTTTGGACAAGTGGTGGCGCTAGAGAGTTTGATCTAGAGACACCAAATTTGCTGTAGTTAATGTTGGGACTGCCATAGACTCCCAAAGCAGAAGAAGAATAATAAGGACGCCAACGGATACTATATAAATTATACATACATACATACATATATATATATATATATATATATATATATATTGCATTTTGCTTATACACCGCATTCCAAATTACTATGCAAGTGACATATCAGTAAGATTTCAGTAGAATAAACATTCAGATTTTAGTTTTTCTAAGAAAATGTTTGTTTGTTTATTTATCCATGTCTTATAACTGGTATCAATCTCAGACAAAATTATTAGCCAGGTTAATGGAAACCCTACTTAGAGGTTGTTCCACATTATTAAGCAAGTCACAGTTCTCATTCAATATGGGGAGGAAGAAAGATCTTTCTGAAGATGAAAAGCATGAAATGGTGCAATCTTGTGCAAAAGGCACGAAAACAACTAATATTGTGTACAATATTAGTTGTTTTCATGCCTTTTGCACAACATTTTTGTCTGAGATTGATACCAGTTATCTAAAAAGACATGGATAAATAAACAAACAAACATTTTTTTAGAAAAAAAAATCTGAATGTTTATTCTACTGAAATCTTACTGATATGTCACTTGCATAATAATTTGGAACGTGGTGTATATTAATGTCACATCAACAGCCATTATAGTTTGTCTTCAAACTCAAACTTTTATTTTGTCCTAGTTTAGTTATTTGTCAGCCTGTTAGACTCGTCTGTGTCTGTGCTGGCCGTGGTTCTTCACCTTTAGTCTAATTGGACAAAGGGATCAAAGTCAAGCGCAGACAAACACGGCCTAAATCTGCTGGAAAATGACTGATATTGTGACCCACTGACTCACTGACATCATCAGCATGAGCAAAATGTTCATTCCCTCTTGTATAATCAATAAACAAACAAGGTATTTGCCCAGGAATATGTTTGTGCTTTGGTCACAAAGTCCGAATTACGTTGGCGAGTACAGCCTGTCGCGATCAATGACTTCATGACGACCGCGTGAGCGTTTTACAGTCTCACCCGCAGCAGAATGCTGACGGCACAGGCCATGCCAACCTGTCCCACGCCGACCACCGTCACTTTGTTCCTCGGCGGTTCAGCCGGCCCGCTGAACAGAGGAGTGATGAGCTTCTGCAGGACTGATGCCATATTCAACACTGCAGAGGAATAAAATCAGAACGTAGAAATTCAGCCGACATCTGCGTAATATCTCAATTATTTCTCAATAGTTTGTGCTCAGATTTGTGATCTGAATCAAAAGTCAGATATCTCAATATAAACTCATATTTCCCAGTAAATTCTCACAAGATTAATTGATCTACCTCTCAGGGTTATTACAATTATCATGTTACTTAAACATTTTCAAAAACATGCACACATTTTATTTTTATATATATATATATATATATATATATATATATATATATATATATATATATATATATATACACATATACATAAATTTATATATATATCTCACATAAATGTTCTGTATTGCGTATATATTTGTGTGTGTGTGTCTGCATATATATTTACAAACTTTTGTTAGATGCAGTTAATCATGATTAATCGATTTGAAGGCACTAATTTGCAACTTTTATGTTATTTATATGTATATATTTATTTAATATACTGCACATATATTAATATATATTATTTATTAATATATAAAATTTATAAATTATATATATTCATTAAAAATGTATATATACACACATTTACAAACTTTTGTTAGATGCGATTAATCATGATTAATCGATTTGACAGCACTAATTTTCAACTATAATATATGTTATTTATATGTATATATGTATATAATATACTGTACATATATTTTATCTTATTAATTAATATATAAAATATATAAATTATATATATTCATCGAAAATGTGTATGTATATATATATATATATATATATATATATATATATATATATATACACACATATATTTACAAACTTTTATGTTAGATGCGAACAATCATTATTAATCTATTTGACAGCACTAATAAAAAATATATATATAAAATATGCATATATATATATATATATATATATATATATATATATATATATATATAGGCATATTTTAACTACAAATTAAAAATAAAGTGAAACATAGATTTAAAAATGAATTATTAAAATATTATCTCATTGATACTAACATGCTTCCTCTATATAAAACTTATTATTCTGGAAAAAACAATTTAAAAAAGTAGTAAGTAGTTACTGTAGTAATAACTATAAATTATGCATAATTACATGCAAATAACCCTAAACCAAACCCTTATCCTAATCCTAAAGTAAGTACATATAGTTAATTAATATTACTCAGTACAGTATAATTACACTGTAACATGGACACCTTAAAATAAAGTGTAACCAAAAACTTTGCATACCGAATGAAGTCATTTTAAAGAATTTGGAAGTAAAATACGAGGTTAATTTGTGGTGAAGCAAGCAAATCTCAAGAGAACATGCTGGTTAAGTTAGTCCCAGATTAAGTTTTGCCCGAACAACCTCTAACCATGTTGATGATTAAAAACTTCACCAAGCAACAATTCCCAAAACACTGTCCTCAGGCGACAGAAATGGAGAATCCTATAACCTCATCTCATAACTAAAACCATCACAGATGACACAGAAATCCAGCAGCATGTGGCACAGCAAGACCTCACCTGTACAGATGCTCTTCAGTAAATCACACAAGCATCACAAGAAATCTGCTGTAATGCAGCAACCTGCTTCCTGTTTATCTGCTGCTGGTCTGTATAGATCAAGGTCACTTACAGGACACTCCTCCAGAGATGTGGACAAACACACACGTCCTGTCCTATATACACTCAAACAAACTCTGTTCCTCACGTGACGCTCCTCTCGTGTCCAGTCAAGGTCATTCAAGACTATATTTCTGCATCCACTCTTATTGAGACACACGCACATGTCAGTCTTACCTTGTCTGTAGAGGCTTTGCGCGCCCAGGTAGAGATACCACCATGAGACGAGCATGTTACTGTTGTTTATATTAGGGCACCACCGCAGTATGTCTGTCTCTGCAGTCAGTGCAGTGCCCGCTCCTGTGCCAGGCTAATGGAGTTACTGTAATCCGCTGCCATCTGCTGTACAGCCGCTAAAACACACGGGGAGATTAAAACAAACGAGGGATCACGCGACATTGGTCCTGGTCAGGAGCACAGGTGAAGCCGTGAATTAGCATAGTTCATGTAGCCTATACTGACACATGTCACTTTCTAAATAGCCTTACTTATGAGTGACAGGGTCAGAGAGCAGATAAATTACTAATTAAATAGCCTACTCTTGACATACAGCAAGCAAAATCCGCATGATTGTCAAATAACAATAATATCGTAATAAAAATATTTAAGATGTAGGCAAGCCTACATTGTGCCGATCTAATTGCCGATAAATAAGTCACTTTAAAGGGTTAGTTCACACAAAAATGAAAATAATGTCATTAATTACTCACGCTCATGCCGTTCCACACCTGTAAGACATTAATCTTCGGAACACAAATTAAGATATTTTTGTTGAAATCCGAGTGAGGCCTTCATAGCCAGCAATATCATTTCCTCTCTCAAGATCCATTAATGTACTAAAAACATTCAGTCGTTCAATATTAATATTATAAAGCGACAAGAATATTTTTGGTGCGTCAAAAAAAACAAAATAACGACTTATAAAGTGATGGCCGATTTCAAAACACTGCTTCAGGAAGATTCGGAGCGCCAAAGTCACGTGATTTCAGCAGTTTGGCGGTTTGACACGCGATCCGAATCATGATTCAACACAAAAGATTCATAACGCTCCGATTCTTCCTGAAGCAGTGTTTTGAAATCGGCCATCACTAAATAAGTCGTTATTTTGTTTATTTGGCGCACCAAAAATATTCTTGTCGCTTTATAATATTAATATTAAAACACTGTACTCACATGAACTGATTTAAATATGTTTTTAGTACCTTTATGGATCTTGAGAGAGGAAATGTCATTGCTCCCTATGCAGGCCTCGCTGAGCCATCGGATTTCAACTAAAATATCTTAATTTGCGTTCTGAAGATTAACGAAGGTCTTACGGGTGTGGAACGACATGAGCGTGAGTAATAAATGACAGAATATTTTCATTTTTTGGGTGAACTAACCCTTTAAATAACATATTTCAAATCAGCAACAAAATCAGACACTGTCCCATGAATGTTGTTTCTTATGCTCAAATAGTGTTATTAAAATAAATAGCTTATTTTTCAGGCTAATGCTCCCGTGCAAGTCCTAAGCGCGAGTATGGGAACTGGAGCTTCTAACGGCAGCTGCAGTGACGCAATGACTTTATCAATCAGCGATTGGCTCTTTTACTTAGAAGGCGGGACATATTCTGCCATATTGTGCGTCGCAGTTTCTCCCACTCATTATTAATAGGAATGAACCGTCTTTTTCTATATCTAGTCTTTGGCTATATATCATCAACCACATATCAGTATCACATCAGTAATATTAGCATTTTATTTTATCGGTTAAATTTGTCCTAAGCTATAATATGCTATATATACTTGACTTCTTATTTAACCATTAAATTGTGTATTTTAATAAAAATTATAGATTAAAAAAAGAAAAAACTACGTGAGCACCTTATTCCGGTTAATGACTTCAGTTGCGCTGACCACTATAGGTAAATAACATGCAGTAAATAGTAAAACTAGCGTTATTAATTATTATAAATTAAAAATAATTTCCAGACAGACTGTTTTCGTGCAGTAAAAATAACTGACACCACTCATACATTTAAAAAAACAAAAAAAGTATAGTAGAGAACCCTTTTTGTGCAAAAAATAAAATAAACCACACTGCCCCTACTGGCCATAGACAGTTACTGCAACATTTACTGAGTTGGCCTTAAATTTCTGTAATACAATGACATTTACACTGCTGCAGAGATTTCAAATGTTATGATACACAAAGAAATATAGATATAAAAATCTTGAAATTTATAATCCATAGAGCAATGTTGGTTGTTACAACAAATGAAAAACATGAAAAAAAATGAAGAGAGACCACACTTCTTGTGTATAATATCCAGGTAGCTCTTTATTGTACTACTGACACAACAAATGTCAGAGGTTAAAACCAGACGGCATTCATTCAGATCACAATCCTTTTATATAGACTATTGAGACATGGAACTGCCTGTGAAGGAGAGCGGTTCCCCTTCATCATCATGATGTCAGGGTCGAGTGGGGCTCAGGACAGACTTAAATATAGAAAACAGGAGGTGTGCAGCTGTCGGAGGGGAAGGTGGGCGATCGATCTGTGGATCTACTCTGTGAGGCCGAGCTTCTTCTTGAGGGACTCGGGCATCTCGGGGGGAGGAGGGCGGGGCAGGCGGAAGTAGACCTTCACAGAGTCGTAGATGAACCACTGCAGGGCCGTCAGGGTACCGATCATGATGATACGGGCGACCAAGACCCTTCCACACGCCTGAAAAACACCACACACAAGTCAAGAGGGTGGATAGGAATTTAAAAAAAGCTGATTTGGTAACAACAATGTAAAACAATTGCTGAATTCTCTTATTTGAATAGTTTGTCTGCTCTCCAGCGGTTCTGCCCTGCCGTTTTCCTGAGAAGGTTCAGGGCAGAGAGGATGCTGGGTAAGCAGGTAGACTGATCTCACACGCCAATGACTCAAGCACCTCTGACTGTACAGCAGGAAGCTGCTGGGAGCCTCCGGCCCGATCCTGCTGCTCCCAGAGAGAGAGAGCAGAACAGAACAGAACCGGAGCGGAGAAACTCCCCAGAGGTGGATCTAAGGAGCGTGTTGATCAGGTTGTGAAACAATGAATTGAGATCTTCAGAAAAAGACAAAAGGCACACCTTTAGGCCCAAGCTTCTTCAGCACTTGTGCAGCTGTGCTTCCCTTTTCTTTGTTCAACACGGACACGACCGAGTCAGCGGGGTGAGACACGATGGCGCAGAACACACCAGCTGCAAGAGACAAGCAGAACATGCATCACAACCTGGATCTCTAAAAATGTTGTGCACATTTCTAAATATAAATTAAAAGTACATTTCTAATAAGAAAATTATTAAATAAAATACAAACTAAAACTAAATATAAAACTACAAGTTATAAAACTAAAGTTTAAAATTATGAAAATAGAGAAATTTAATAGAAAATATACACAAATTAATAGGGTAATATAATGTAAAAAAAAAAAAAAAAAAAAAAAAAAAACCTAGAATTAAGATATTAAAAAGGAACTTAATAGAAAAAAAAAATAAGGTAATACAAATAATAACATAGAATCAAAATAATATAAAAGAATTAAAGAACTAGAATTAAATAGAATAAAATATTAAAAATGATGAAAAAATATCAATACTGACAATTAATATTTTAAGATAAATATTAATTAAAAAAAGTGTAAGGTAATATAATGATAACAATTATATATATATATATATATATATATATATATATATATATATATATATATATATATATATATATATATATATATATATATATATATATATATATATATAAAAACTAGAATTAAAGAACTAGAATAAATAATATTAAAAATTATGATAAGATATAACCAAAAATGACAACTTAAAACAAAATATTAATTAAAAATAAGGCAATATAATGATGAAACAATAAATAAAACTAAAATTAAAGAACTAGAATATATAAAGGTAATACAAAATAATGAATATAGATTTAAAAATGAACAAAATAGAATTAAAGAACTAGAATTCAATCTAGAATAAAATAAAGATTGATAAAATATACAATGACAACCATTAATGAATTAAGATAAAATATTAATTAAAAAAATTAATAAGGTAATAATAATGATATAACAATAAAAAGAATATAAAACTAGAATTAAAGAACTAAGATTATTAAAATAAAGAAATGATGTAATAGAAAAATATAGACATTAAGGTAATACAAAATATAGAATCAAAAATGAATATAAAATAGAATTAAAGAAATAGAACTGAATTTAGAATTAATAAAATATTTAAAAATTATATAATCTGATGACAATTAAGATTAAATTAAAAACAATATTAATAATTATATTAAACAGTAATAAATTAGAAATATAAAACTACTATAAAATTAATAACAGTAATATGAGATTAATTTTAATGATAATTTAGAATAAAATGTATTTAAAATGCATAATTATTAATAATAATAAAAAAATAAAAGCAAACTTAAGTTGTAAAACTTTACAATAAAGTTCCATTTGTTAACATAAGTTAACTACATGAACTAACATTTCATTACTAATATATTACAATCAAAAGTTGTATATGTTAATGTATTTAATGGATCTGAGCTGAACTGTAATGAATGTATTGCTCATTGTTAGTAATGCAGTAACTAACGTTAACTAATGTAACCTCATCGTAAAGGGTTTCAACTTAAATCAATTCAACGCTCAGAAATCATTCTTACCGATGTAACCAGCAACGAAAGTGACGACCAGCTGTTCGGGTTTGGAGCATTCGCTGCGGGGTTTGGGCACCACGTACTTGTACAGCAGCTCAACGGTGCGCTCGAAGCAGGCGAACTTCATCATGGTGTAGGGGATCTGTCTCATCCACAGAGGAACCACACCTTTGTAGAACCTGCCAGAAGATCCACACTCATTAACTCTCAGAAGAGTGCTCAAGTCAACATAAAGGGGCTTATTTAAAAAGATTGTCTGCTCTCCAGCGGTTCTGCCCTGCTGTTTTCCTGAGAAGGTTCAGGGCAGAGAGGATGCTGGGTAAGCAGGTAGACTGATCTCACACGCCAATGACTCAAGCACCTCTGACTGTACAGCAGTGAAGCTGCTGGGAGCCTCCGGCCCGATCCTGCTGCTCCCAGAGAGAGAGCGAAACAGAACCGGAGCGGAGAAACTCCCCAGAGGTGGATCTAAGGAGCGTGTTGAGATGGGTTTGAAGTGCAGGATACTCACGCCCAGAGCCCTTCCTCGGCGTACATCTTGGGGGCACATTCTCTCAGGGTGTTGGCATAGCCAGGCTGAGTCTGGATACGCACTTTACACGCCTCCATAGGGGCCAGAGCGATATCTGCGAAGAACTCAGCGCTGGCAGAAGCAGCCAGATACAGAGAGGTTCTCCACAAGTATGCGTTTTCCTGTTAGAGGACAGGAAGAACACATGAGCATCAGCTGACAGACTTTACAGCACGGCTTCTACTGGGTTTATTGCTATGCTTATTTTTCAAACTGTGGAAAATGAATCCTGGTGTATAGGTTAAAAAAAAATAAAAAAAAAAAAAAACATTTTTAAAAAGCAATTAGTTCTTATAAATATCTATTAATATTTATTATAATAAATATATTAATGTTTATACCAAGTAATATTTAATAAATAAATCAATTTATTTTTATTAGTTATCAATATTACATTTATACATGTGTGTGTGTGCACGTGTAATATTACTCTAATAATATAAATTAATGTATAAGCAATAATATTGATAGCTAATTATAACACACATATATATATATATATATATATATATATATATATATATATATATATATATATATATATATATATATATATATATATATATATATGTGTGTGTGTGTGTGTGTGTGTGTTTAAAAAAAAAAAAAGTGTATTTTTATAACATATACAATAGGGCTGTTCAACGATAATCACGATTATCGTGTACAAAATAAGAGTGTGTTTACGTAATATGTGTGTGTTTGTTTTGTTTAATTATGTATATATAAACAAACATACATTCATGTATATATTTAAGAAAAATATCTTACATTTCTAGAAAAATATCTTACATTTATATATTATATAAATATATACAAATATATGCATATATTTATACATACATGCATATTTTTCTTAAATATATACATGTATGTGTGTGTCTTTATATATACATAATACACACAGAACAAACACACATTATGTAAACACAGACTCTTATTTTGTACACGATAATCGTGATTATCGTTGAACAGCCCTAATATACAAGTAGTAAATTATAAATACTTTATATTAAGTATAGTTAATATAGATTACGACTAAGTATATGTTAAATAATCTATACTTAATATAAATTATATATAATTTATAACTAACATATATACCCAAACACACACATTTTATTTATTTATATTATGCAATTGTTAAATTATGTATAATTTATATTAAATTATAGCTTATATTACATTACCTTTTAGAGTAATAATAAATTATAAATGTAAATTAATATAACTAATATTAATAACACTCATATACACACAGACATAGATTTTATAATATTATATATATATATATATATATATATATATATATATATATATATATATATATATATATATATATATCAATTTGATCATGAATATTGAATTATTAATTATTATATATAATTTGAGAGTTTAACTATCTGCACCCAAAAGCAAAATATTGCAAATGAATGGTTGTCAGACTCAGAATATTCATTAAAATTAAAAATAAAAATTCATTGCATCAAAGCCAAAATGATGTTATTGAGCAAATTCAAGGGAAAAGAAGGAGTTTTTTTTAAACTCGTCTCTCAAGCGCCACATCATTCATCTCACCTCTCCTAGCAGGTCACCGTACAGGATCTTGAACACCTCGTAAAAGCCGAACTTGCAGAGCCCCTGCATGGAGTATCCGATGAAGGTGGGCGCCCAACCCTTGGCCAACCCTCGCATGCCGTCCTCTCGGATCGTGACGGAGAATCCATTGAAGATGCTCTTGTATTTAGCAGGATCCACCTAAACGCAGCATTCGGTTATTGCAATGACAGTCAGAAACAACCACAGAGGAACTTCACCAGGAACCGGCTGATTATGAAGGAACACGGTTAATGGTTTCACTTCATGGTATTTACATGCTGGAACAAGATTAATACATCAAAAGGTAAACCAAATGTTACTTGGATAACATCAGTGGCAGAGCGTCACGGATCAATTTAAAGAAATTCATCCTCATATTGTTCCAAACCAATACTACTTTCTTCCATGAAACACACAATTAAATGTTTTATGGAAAAGAGCAGCTTGAACATTCTGCATAATATCTCCTTCAGTGTTTCAGAGAAGAAAACACGGTGCTTTCTTCAATTTCATATTTTAAACTCATTGCACAGAATGATATAATCATCAAATTTGTTAGCTGGTTAGTCAAATCACTTCAAAAACATGTTAGTGACCCTTCGCCACGGATGCCATCTCTTTAACTTGATGAAGGGGAGTGAGGCGAGTACAGACCTGGAGACGGCACTTGACCAAGTCGAGGGGCACGACGGCCGTGTGTGTAATACCACAGCTCAAGATGCCCCCGAACCCGCAGAGGGCGTAGTATTTCCCAGAGCCGAACTCGCAGCTATCACCTGTGGCCGTCTCTGTGACGTGAGGGAACAACACACACATGCTCATGCGTCACAACACGACACTTAACATGCAGATGATGAGGGGTTGCACTGGGGTCAGGTCACACGGACACTCGGGTGACTCCGGCTAACACACACACACGGACCTGCATTCGGCACTTGACCAGGTCGAGGGGCACCACAGCCGTGTGTGTTGTGCCACAGCTGAGGATTCCTCCGAAGCCACAGAGCATGAGGTATTTCTGTGAGCCGAACTCACAGCTGTCTCCCTCTGAGGAGAAACACGGAGTCACGTTCATCTACACAAGGTCTGAGATGTTCGTTTGGGGGTTAGTGGAAAACCGCCACACTAGACTGGACTGGACTAAAGCGTGACCTTTGACCTGCTATCACACCAGGTGACAAGCTATGTCAGGGGTTTTTAATCTCTTATGGTGCGCTCACACCAGACGCGAATGAAGCGTTAAGCGCGAGTGATTTACATGTTAAGTCAATGCAAAGACGCAAATAGACGTCCTGCGGCGAATTGAGCGTTTCAGGCATTTTGACGCGCGTAACGTGTGATTCGCGCGAGTTGAAAAATCTTAACTTTAGCGAATATTCGCGCCGCGTTAACCAATCAGGAGTTTGTTCTAGTAGTGACGTGACAACGACGTAGCGATCAGAGGCAGAAATCTGAAACAACAATGGAGGACAAAATCATCGTCGCTGTACGATACATCTTTGTACTTTTATAGAAACAGAAAGTGAGTGAGGAGGTCGGACAATCTGGTAAGCGAAAAAAAAAAACGGAAAAAAAAAACGCTCTTTACTCAATTTGAGCTAGCTATAGACTACAAGCTAGCTAAATTGTGTTTATTCGCCGTATTTTACAACTACTTTCCCGCTGACGAGTTGATGTGTTTATTCAGAGGAAGTGTGCAGAAAGAAGTGGAAGAGTCTGGGACTCTGTTTCGCGTCTGTTGTGAAGTGAATTTCACGCGCGAATGAAGCGAGTTAACTCAAAACGTTCAACCGTCCAACTATGTGCAAATAGCGTGATTTATTTGCGCAAGTCGCATCTGGTGTGAACGCCCCATGAGATCCCACAGACCAACAAATATCAGTAGTAAAAAAGGCAACTAATGAATATATAATTAATATATGGTCTACATATCTGACAATGGAAATTCTGTACAGTCTATTTTTAATCATCAGTAATTGATTCATTTTGGAAACTTGTTACCATTTTAACCGAAACTACTTTTACACAAACCTTGCTAAACTAGTAATCTTCTGTTTATGGTCGACCTCCTTATTCCACTTTAGCGAACAGGTAAAATAAATACGCAAACTAATTAGCCTTTTTCACGCTTTCGGGTTTCCGGCGCTCGGGATCGCAGGGTAAATTTACTTCCGGCGACGTCTAAACTCAAGTGTTGTTGTAAGAGACTACATTATATATATTTTTTTTGTGTGTGAGTGTTCACATTTGCTCAAATAGCAAAAGGAAAAACTCCACAATAGTGTTCACACAACTTTCAAAAGAGGAGAGAAAAAAAATAAAGCGATTAATAACGGCAGAAAGATTTCAATTCCCACATCGGCTGTATTACAAACACCCTCACAGCAGCGTTAACTAGTTTTTTTTTTTGTAATTTGATGAAAATACAAAGTATAAATGTACATAAAATTTATTAAAAAAAATTTAATATAAAAAAACTGCAGGATTTACGATGCTGATGACCGTTAAAACGCAGTCCGTGAAAAAGGCCTTTATAGCGTTTCTACTAAAAATAAATATATTATTATACAAACCCATCAGGGAGAGGCACTGATAAAACATGCAAAAGGTATTAAAATGTACGATTAAATGTTGAGCAAGATAGGATACACGACACCAGACTTGGACGCGTTCCTCAGCCAATCAGAACGCGCCTTGCTGAAAGCTGAACGCGCTCCTGCGCCAGAGAGCCAATCACATCGCCCCTCATTGAGAACAACGGCACACACACAGGTCATGTGAAGAATAGGACGCTTTAAATAAAGAACACCATGTCCCCTAACCGGCTTATTACAATTTTAACACATATTAAACATATGTGCACAACTCTAGTGCACTAAAATGTAAAAACATCTTCCGAAAGCTGTATAACGCGCCCTCCAACTTTGTCCTTCATTGCCCTCCATGAACGCAACAAGGCCAGAAACATTCAGCAAGCAGCAACAATAAACTACTATTCAACGCAAACTACATAAATACATCTAAAAAAGTGATAACTAAAGCATTTAAAGAGAACTTGCTAATATCTAAACTATAGTTAGGGTCTAGTTAGCACAGCGCTAACTCGTAACGTTATTCTAACCTTTTATTCAGCGGCGTTATTTCCCATTCTGATCCATTTCAAGCATTAATAACAGAGAAATGTGACGGGTTAGGTGGACTTTCTTATGTTTACCCCCGTTATATCCAATAAAACTGAATTTTAAGCATGAAAATGATACGGTTTTGGTCTCCGAAGGTCTTACCGGCTACTGCGGCGGCGGCGAGCCTGCGCTTCTGTACGGGAGTGTGTGTCTGCGGCTCATCGGCTCTCTGCAGCGTGAACAACGGGGCGCTGAAGGGGTTCGCCCGGGCCAGCTGGGTTAGTGTGCTCGGATACATGTCTGATGGTGGACCTGAATGAAGAATAAACCGTTATAAGCTGCAAAAATGTCAATTAAAAGAGTCGTTTGTCCTCTATGATCTCTCATGTGGATCAATGGAGAGGTCAGCGGCCCTACGCTCTTCTTGAGGGAGACGTTTTAATAAAAATAACAGTATTTAACACGTTAAAATGAATTTATCTGTGAAAAGACAATTTCATCTGTGTGTAAAGACCAAGAAAGGGAGGTGTAAGGTTGGAGAAACTCTTACTTTAGAGAAGTTGACTCAAAATGGCGCCTCCGTCCTCTCCTCTACCGGCTGCGCATAGAGACCGAGCGATGAGTGAGAGCGGCTCAAGGCTGAACCGGATAAAGGAAGCGACTGCGTCACTGCATGCCCCGCCCACTGCTTTACGAATCATACTATGGCGAAGTATTGGTTCATGAATATTAATATGGACGATGCAGAAAACATATTTAATAAACAATGAGCTATGAACAATGCCAGTGATGAAAGAAAACTATTTTGCATTCATTCAAAACATTTTGTTTTCAATTATATGACATGAAACTAATGACATTAATTTATTTAAAATGTTTTTTTTCTAATATTTTCTAATATATTTATAATAATATTTTATTACTGATTATTTATAATAATATTTTCATATTTTTTACTATATATAGCTATTTAGGGCTGTCAAACAATTAATCGCGATTAATCGCGTACAAAATAAAAGTTTGAGTTTGCCTAATATATGTGTGAGTACTGTGTGTAATTAATATGTATATATAATATAAATACACACAAATTAATGTAGCTTATATATTTAAGATTAATATGTTATTTATGTACAAAATATTTGTATTTATATATCATATAAATGATATAAAAATATAAATAAATACATATACTTGTAAATATTTCTCAAATATATACATGACTATGTTTGTATACATAATAATTACATAAAGTACACCCACATATATTAGGCAAACTCAAACTTTTATTTTGTAGGAGATTAATCGCAATTAATCGTTTGACAGCCCTAATATATATATTATGGCTGTTCGTGATTATCGTGTCCAATCATGTAATATATGTGTTTGTTCTGTGTATAATTATTATGTATATATATATAAATAAACACACATTCAAGAAAAATATCTTAGATTTATATTAAAAAAATTATATTTATATATATATATATATATATATATATATATATATATATATATACATACATGCATATATTTCTTAAATATATACATGTATGCGTATTTATATACATATAATTACACAGAACAAACACACATATATTACGTCAACAGACTTATCATTGAACAGCCCTAATATATATATATATATATATATATATATATATATATATATATGTGTGTGTGTGTCTAAGAAGAGAATATAATAAAAATAAGTAGAAGAATATATATTTATAAAACTAAAACAACTCAAATACAGTAATCCTGTCATGCAATATAATTTTCCAAGTCAATTTTAAAACAATAATAAAAAGTTTCCAACGAGAAAAAGTGTCATATTTAATTATTAATTTTAGGTTCTACATACATAAAATGAAAAAGTAATACATATGCCTCCAAAAAGTACAAAATACAAAAATGTATTGTTTCTCAATTGATTTTAAATAAAACTGTAATGTTCTGCAAAAATGTAAAAGCAAAAAAGTTATTAGAGCCTGTATTATTAAGTATGATTGACACATTTTACTGTTTTTAGCACTTTATCACCTTTTTTTCTTCATAGAATAAAAGACCAAAAATGATCTACCTGCGTCTTAGCCAATCAGCCAGGCCAACTGGATAACGTCACGGTACGTAATTAATATTCATGAACCAAGCCTTCGCCATAGTAGAATTCGCTCGACCAGACAGGACAAAAATGAGGGCGGGGCTTTTCCAGAGTGAATTACGCAAGAGATTCTATACATCTCAAAGTCACCGTCTGCTGTCTTTGTAGTGTGATTGCATTCATGTTGTACAGCAGCTAATTACTGTAAAATATATTTTGTGTAATTATATCTGAAAAGGGTCTGATTATTTGGTTTGCTAGTAGCGAAATGGTGTGACTGAAGGTCAAACCTCAGTGTAAAAATGACAGGAAACATTCCTGGTTGAATAAAATCGCTGGAATGTCGTGTGTGTGTGTGTGTGTGACTGAACTGACCTTGCTGTAAATAAACTACAAGGAAGGGTCACCTCTGGGGTTTCACTGGTTTTCTTTTATTTCACACCAGAATTGTATTGAATCAAAGATAAATATTCAAATCATTCCATATGACCAATTTTACACAATTAGCTGCCTAAATACAAAGTGCAAATTGGACTTGAATACCATTCACTGCCTTTGACACAGCAGGACAAAACTAGGATGTTAGTTATTGGTTAGTAGAGTCGGTATATGTACATTTAAAAGTAACCCACTGCATTTTGAAAAAATGTTTTTAATTTTAGAGAAGACATTAGAAAAATATTGCAGTTAAAAAGTGATTAAAACAGTACCAAAATATAAAAACAAACCCCTGCAAATGAAGATGTCACAAATGTATAGTTTTGAATGAAATGAAGATATACTTAGTACAGAAGACAACGGTTTTGTTTTTAAAAATTACAGCAAAGAAATGAATTCATAGTTTAGTCAGATGAATCACAGACGGTCCGATTACAGTCAAGAACAGGCAAGTGTCGGCGGACTCGATTTTCATTACGGGTTTTAAAATTGGCTATAATGCCACATCACATTATGAAAACATCACAAACACATTTAACAAGCCCACATTACCTATTTAAAATTTTAAAAAGACTGCCTCTCACCAGAAGTGAAGCTTTATTTACTACACGAGACTTTCATATAAGATCACATTTTCTGTCAAGCTCTGGATAAAAAACAAAAACAAATATCGAATCTAAAAAGTCTAGTACTAAAACCAGACATTATCTGAGCTGGTGGTTCAGTAGTTTGAACATTTCAATGCTACAAATCACTTAAACAAAAGCTACTGGATGAATCTGATGAAAACCATCAAGCATATATCAAAGTCATATTTCACCACAAAAAAAAAAAAAAATGTAAAAAATATTTAAAATATTTTCAATTAAGCACATTCCAGCTAATTACAATTACTGTAATAAAATTTAATAATGATTTAAACAATCATTATTAAAAAAGTAAATTAAGTACACACACTGTGGCTGTACTCCTTAAACTGAATTAAATGTATGCCAATTTTAAGTAAAAAATAATTATTGCGCTCACACATCAATTATTATTATTACATTATATGAATAATTTTTTTAATTAATTTAAAATAAAATTAGTTTTTGTATAAGTTATTTTCTATGGAAGCATGTTTCCGCCACTAAATAAATAGGTAATTGCGACTATTCATTTAACAATTCTGACTTTTTTTTCCCTCACACCTGCGAGTTATAAAGTCAGAATTGCGAGATATAAACTCGTAATTGGGAGAAAAAAGTCAGAATTCCAAGATATAAACTCACAATTGCAAGAAAAAAATGTTCGAAATCCGAGATATAAAATTTCCAATTCCAAGAAAAAAGTCAGAATTCCAAGATATAAACTCACAATTGGGAGAAAAATGTCAGAATTCCGATACACTTGCAATTGCAATAAAAGTCAGAATTCCGATATAACTCGCAATTGCAAGAAAAAAGTCAGAATTCCGAGATATAAATTCGCAATTGCAAGAAAAAAGTCAGAATTCTTATAAACGCACAATTGCAATAAAAGTCAGAATTCCGAGAAATACTCACAATTGCAAAAAAAGTCAGAATTCCGAGATATAAACTGGCAATTGCAAGAAAAAAGTTAGAATTCCGAGATATAAACTCAAAACCGCAAAAAAAGTCAGAATTCCGAGAAATAAACTCACAATTGCACAAAAAAAAAAAAAAAAGAATTGTGAGATATAAACTCGCAATTGCGAGAAAGTGTCAAAATTGTGAGATTCAAAAGTCGCAATTACCTTTTTTATTCAGTGACGGAAACAAGCTTCCATAATTTTCCATCATTACAGTAATACAAATGTTGTTGTTTTTTTTTTGCACTCTGGTAATGAAAATTCGATTTTTCACCTTACGAATATGATTTTTTCTGGGCATTATATCAATGGAGGATATATATATATATCTTTTGATTTTGTAGTGAAATATGAGCCAGATATTTTCTTGTGAGATTCACCCTACTCTGCAAGAACACAATTTTCTCACTCTGGTTTCATTAGCAACACTTCATAATGTCAGATTCAGCCACGCTAAAAAATAAACTTCACCAGGATTTTTCAGGAAAACGTTTTTGCAAACATTCAGGGTTTTCCTTCCAGCTGCGATGTGTGTGTGAACCGAACTGTGCTCGTGTTGGCCGCATCTTGGCACTTGAAGAAACACGCCGGCGAGTCTTAAACCCTCGTCGCGGGAGCGCCGGTGACTGCGGCGAAAGATTCACTGTTAGCGAACACTACACTTGTCTACGTCGTCTCAAATGCTACAAAACCGTAAAATCGCAAAGCAAGATCAAAACACACGATGCACACAGAGTTTAAAGACTACTTGAAACACAAGTCTATTCAGATGTGACTGCTAGGTCAAACTGCGATAAGCAGAATCCCTCCCTCCCCGAACCCTGCCGATGCGTTGCTCCTTAAAGGACTAGAAAATCAGTCTGACAGCAGGTGCATGCTGAAGCGGGTCGATGGATCTGCAGCTCACTTGTCGTCGCCGCCCTCGGATGGGCTCTCCCAGCTAATGTAATTGACGATGGGTGTGATCACATTGTCCTGGATGTAAAGCTGGCAGGTGTTGATCTGATCGGCGGTGACGTTCTGGAAGGCGTAATACAGAGAAGCAGCCAGTGCGATGAACACCAGGAGCTTCAACCAGAAAGCGAGCCAGCGGCGGGGTTTGGGAGGAACGGCGGGAGTTGCGCTACGGACGTCTGTGACAGAGGATTTAGTCGCTGTGTAAACGCTCTGCTGTAGGAGGGGCTCCTCGGACCAGAGGTTCAGCGGCTTCACCGGACGTCCGGCAGCACCGTGGATCGGCCTCCGACATGTGGCCCTGTTCAGAGAAAACATAAATGTGGGTTTAATTAAAGCACTATCGTCAAACATGTATTTTGCAGTTTTTCACCAACTTTTTATATTGAGAATCAAGTATGTTTAAATAAGTTGCATATATGCAAACATGTCAAAAATATACAGAAAGAAAAATTACAAAAAATATTGTACATCTTAAACAGTTGCATAGTTCATACCATTATCATTTATATAGTATTAGTTTATTAAAGGCACAATATGTATTTTTTCGGCACTAGAGGTCGCCTATTCAAAACAAAGGCGTAGCTTGATGACACTGAGATCGGAGCGCAGAATCGTGGCAGATGTGGTCTTCACCTCACAGCCGGTGGAAAGAATCCGACGGGCAGAAATCATGTTCATGGATGAGATTATTAACGTTACTGTGTGTTGTGGGAGCTGAACGAGGCCGCTGGAGCGATTGTTAATGAGAGACGAACGCGACACACAGCTCTAGAGCAGCGGGACTTTTATTATGCCACAGTCGCCACTTCCGTTTCTTCCAGTCAAGCCTATGTGAGGTAACGCAGCTCTGTTTATCATATTAGATACATATGAGTGTTGAAAATGACGTTATAACATTATTCTGAGCGTTCGCTTGGTGCTGCTGTGAGACACTGTTACACACTGCAGTAAGATAGATCGATTTTAGAATATTAGAATAAAAATCAAGAAAATGAGGATTAAAATAAGACTAACCGTGTTGAGCATTATATCATGATTAGTTTTCTGCCTATAAATGTATGCAAACAGTTTGCTTGTCTTATAAAACACATAATATATTAAATTGTCTTTGGTTTTTTCATGGTTTCTACAAAATAAAAGCAGAAATCGAGGGTAACGCAGGTATGATGTCATTGATAGCCGACGCACAGACATGGTCCGTGTCCTGGTTGAAATTGCTTATTTCTCTGGATTTAAACATTCTTGGAAACATCTGGGATAATGTAAGTACACAAATCAACAAAATATACATATATGTGTGTGTAATATATATATATATATATATATATATATATATATATATATATATATATATATATATATATATATATATAAAAAAAACACGGTTCTAATGGTTTTTAGATATTTTAATACAAAAAAAATTACATATTGTTCCTTTAATATTCTAAATTGCCATTTATTTTTATAATTTCTGTTTTCAGTTAAATTTTAAAGTTTTAGTAATTTTGTTGGGTGTTTTTGTCATTTTTAAAGGTCCCGTTTTTTGAAGCTTTGATTGTGTTTATAGTGTGCAATATAACATGTGTTCATGTTTCGCGTGTAAAAAAACACAGTATTTTTCACATAATTTACTTATCTGTATACCGCTGTTTCCACGGTCATAAAAACGGGCTGATGACTTCCTTGTTCTATGAAGTCCCTCCTTCAGAAATACGTAACGAGTTCTGATTGTGCCAGCGCTTCCTGTGTTGTGATTCGACAGCTCTGAGCGCACCGTGCCCGGAAAGGTCAAGCCTCTTACCATAACGTGGAGATGCACGCGCTCAGTGTTACTGTAAACATGTCTTTAATTTTACCCTATCAATTTGAGCCGGAATCAGACCCGGTGATTGACTGCGGGATGAAAATAACAGCGTTTCGACGACATGGCGACAAACACACTCTACAAACGCAACTCTTGTGTATTCCTGTGGGCGGAGGTTAGTCAAAAAACTGTTTTAAGTGACGTCATTAAAGAAGGAAGTAGAGGGATGTAGTCCAAACTGGCCGTTCGATGTAGGCGACTTCTGTTAAATAAAATATCTCGCTTGGCATTGAACTTTGAGCTTTAAAATTTTACAGATTTTATTTATACTCTAACAACAACATTACACACTAACTAAAGTTTGAAACATGGGATCACGAAGAACGGGACCTTTAATAGTTTTAAAAAAAATAGTTTTCATTAATTTGGAGGGAAGTGCTTTTGCATACCAACATTTTTGGGGACAGGGACACGTTTACTTACTGAAGTACGATTTTTCTCCATCTCTCGTAAGGTAGCGATCACAATGATGTACATTCATTAATTATTAGGGGTGTAATGGATCGCAGTTGATCTGTGATCCCTCTTTCGCGTTTACATGCCCTTGAACGGACACATACACACAAAATACCCGTCTCGGCAAGTATTCTCTCGGTTATGTCATACGTGAACAGTTGAGAAAGAAACCGGATGCGTCAGTATATTCGGTCCGTGCTTTAATTCTTAAAGTGACAGCAGCCTAATATATCTGCTGTTCTCTGTCATTAATGTTAATTTAAAAAAAAAAAATCATCATCATCCATCATGTTCAAGAGAAATGAATACAGTGAGGCGAGAAGACAGGAGGAGTGAACCAGGCCAAAAAAGTTATGTGCACCCCTGATTATATGAAACCTCCTTCACTCAGGACGACTCATCTTCATACTCACATTATTCCGGTCGGTGTGGCAGGTTCATTGGGGAAGATTTCCTTTAAAATATCTCCTCCGTCCACAGACGCTTCCTCAATGGCTGATGCCGTCTCCTCCACCTGCTGCTAAACAGAAGAAAACTCGATTAGTAAGAGATTTTGCACCATAAACTGACTCTATTGCGATGCTATTTGTATTTGCTTTACTTTAGTGCGCTGCCTGCTGCTGGTCCTGGTGGTGACTGGAGTCTTTCCTCTGCTCCGGACCGGCTTGGTCACTACGGGAACCGGCTCAGGTACAGGATCAACTTCTGCCAATCAAATGCAAAGACACGCAAAGATCAAAGTCTTTTTATTTTTAAATGTTTAACTAAATGTTTATGTTTGTGCTTTTCTGGATGACTCGGGTCACATGCAAAATAACAGCACACCTCTTCTCAACAACAATTAATCCTACTTTACCTTCTTCTTTGTCGCTGTACTGATCTTCAGCTGAATGTGTGTTTCCGTTCTGGTTTCCGTCTGCTTTGATGGTGACGGCCTCTGGGATGGTGGTCTCGGGTTCAGGCAGGGTGTTCTCCAGTGGCGGATGCTCCAGGAGGTGCTGAAGCTTCTTCTCATACAGCTGACGTGTAGATGCTGAGATACAGAACCAGGCATATGAGAATACAACGCAAACCTTCACAAATAGGACATTGTGAAAAACTGTAATACTAACCAACAATTGGTCCTGTATGGACTCCATACTTCTGAAGCTGAACCTTCAACTCTTCATCAGTCAAACCTGAAATGTCGTTCTCCTCAGCCCGAACTCTGTCTGTCTTTCTTGTGGCTTTCTGAAGGTTAAGGAAACATATATGCATAAATAGTTTTTATTTTTTTTATTTGTACCAACAACACTCAAGAACTTACAGGTAAAATAACTTGTATTGTTTGCATAATTTACTCAATAAATAATATCATAAAATAACATATATAAAATGTATAAAATAACAATTTTTATAAAAAAAGCGTGTTTTATTGTGATAGACTAGTGAAATGATTATTCGGTCAAAAAGCAAATATAAATATATTTAAAATATTTTAACAAGACAAATAAAAATCAGTTCTGTACAATGCATATTTATTGTGAAAATTAGCATTTGTAAATCATAATTTTCAGCATTATATGATAATGATCATATGTTGCATAATTTTTAATGATTATTAATAATTGAGATTAATAAAATATGTATAATACATATTGAATGTTTGTGTCAAAAAGTAGAAATAAAATTAATGAAATATCTGCAGATCTTTCCCTTCTGCTCCATCATCTATCGTAATTATGAACAAGCATGCTAATCAGTGTTAATGGGATAGTTCATCCAAAAATGAAAATTATCCCATGATTTACTCACCCTCAAGCCAACCTAGGTGTATATGACTTTCTTTTTTCATTCGAACACAATCGGGAATATATTAAATAATATCCTGGCTCTTCCAAACTTTATAATGGGAGTGAATGGTGTCCGAGTTTTCTAAGTTCCAAAAACTGCATCCATCCATCATAAAAGTAATCCATACGACTCTAGTGGGTTAATAAAGGCCTTCTGAAGTGAAGCGATGGGTTTTTGTAAGAAAAATATTTATATTTTAAACTTTAAACACTGGCTTCTGGCAACGTCATATACGTCGTTCTTCCGCCAAAACTCGACGCTCTTGTGAACTCGTGTACATCTGTTGTCGGAAGCCAGTAATTTTTAAGCTTTAAACGATACCAAATGAGGAATAAGTGTCTTATCTAGCAAAACGATATGTCATTTTTGAAAAAAAAAATACAACTTTATATGCTTTATAAAAACAAATGACATACACAGTAAGCTTTTTGAAGAATACGAAAAGTGGAAGCACGTGCAAAGGCAATCATTTGTGTTTATAAAGCATATACAGTTGTATTTTTTCCGAAAATGACCGATCGTGTCTCTAGATAAGACCCTTATTCCTCATCTGGTATCGTTTAAAGCTCTTTGAAGCTGCACTGAAACTATAATTTTGACCTTCAACCATCTGGAAGCAATTGAAGTCCACTATAAGGAGAAAAATCCTGTAATGTTTTCATCAAAAACCTTAATTTCTTTTCGACTGACGAAAGACAGACATGAACATCTTGGATGACATGGGGGTGAGTAAATTATCAGGAAATTTTTATTTGGAAGTGAACTAATCCTTTAATAAAGGCCTTCTGAAGCAAAGCAATGGGTTTTTGTAAGAAAAATATCCATATTTAAAACTTTATAAACACTGGCATCATCATTTACATCGTTCTTCCACCAAAACTCGACGCTCTCATGAACTTGCACAGCTATAAGTCAGTGATTATAGTTTATAAAGTTTTAAATATCACTTCAGAAGGCATTTATTAACCGACTGGAGTTGTATGGATTACTTTCATGATGGATGGATGCACTTTTTTGGCCTTCAAAATCTCGGCCCCCATTCACTCCCATTATAAATCTTGGATATCATTTAATACAACTCCGATTGTGTTCGTCTGAAAGAAGAAAGGCTAGGATGGCCTGAGGGCGTGTAAATGATTGGATACTTTTCATTTTTGGGTGAACTATTCCTTTAAAGCATGCTTTTGATTCTCATAAGAGCTCTTACCTTCCCCGAGCGGCTTCTGTTGGACACCAGCGGCGCTGTCATCTCCTCATCGCTGGAGAAAGTGTCAGAGATGCTCTTCTTGTTGAGCACGGTCAGGTTCTTCAGATACAGCTGCACATAGACGTCTTTCTTGCTGTCAGCGCTGGGCAGAGGAACATTATTGGCCAGTAACTCACTCTTTAGTTTCTCTTTAGTGAGCTGCGCCGGATCCTCGTGATATTGCGCCATGCTTTATCTTTACCTGAGTGGAATATGAAACACGGGTTTTACTTTAAAAAATGCAGGTGCGATTATTTATTTTTCTCTTTTACAAGTGAAGCGGTAACTCGTTTAAGCGCCCGAACGAGAATAAATGAAAATAAAATGTCTCGCGCGGACACCCGTCAAACCGGCTCGCGCCTTCCGTTTGAATGTCCTCCGAGGATTTTACGACAAACACAGCTGTCCGTTACATCCAAAAAAATATTTTTTGGATGACTGAACATCGAATATTGCTGTTAAATAAAAACAACTCTGCTAAAATGCGCAATTAAGCGGTTTCGCGAAGGCGGATAAAAGTAGAAATAGCTCGACGGCTAAGAGCGCGCGCGCCTCGGAACTGGCACAGTAGAACAAAGCTCGACGCTCATTGGTCGAATGGGTTAAGTAAGGTGTTCTCCTATTGGTCGACGAGGAAGAGTGACAGACGCTGGTCCAAAACAAAGAGGCCGACACAGGGCGACAGCTGCAGCATATGGTGTCCGACTGCAGCACACACTTGAATTCACTGCAGGTTTCTTTACAATAAACTATTTTTTTTGTAAAGCACGTAAAAAATAAATAAGGCGGGAACATTATGATGAGTTCCGTTCAACAGAAAACGAAAGGGTTTTTGACAGGGTTGTATTTCATAATAAAAGACTACAATGCAAAGTGGGGGGAGGGGTGTCTTAGAAATACCATAGTACATCAATATGGTAATTATTCAGAATCATTGTTAAAAAATCATGGTATTTTGTAAGCATGGAGGAGCTTTAACCCTATAAAGCCTATTTCTAAGACCTCAAAATGATCAAAACTTGGCTGAAAAGTTTTGCTTCTGCATGCCTTCTGTCATCTGATTGATAGTTTACACTTTTTAGCAAGTAAAAGGCCTTTTATTATAATTGTAAAAACTTTAGGCCATGGTTCGCATGTCTTTTTGCTGTGAAATCTTTCATAATTTTTATAAACGTAAGAATAACGCTTATATTGTTAGTAATTATTTCAAGATGAACATTACTGCAACTTGATTATCAACATAATTTCATCAACATAATCTCTCAATCATCATTGCATTGCATTATATGTTTTAGAGCTTTGATCATAAAACTAAGCATATAAATATCATCTTACTAAGACATTATTGGCAGATATAGAGTGATAACTGATATTTATATGCATTTTATGTAAGTAGTTATACTGTTATAAAGATCTCATTGATTTACATTACAAGCCATCAGAATTTGATCTTACTTTTAGGCCATATAAATAACAAGATCTGCACCAAATTGCATAGATTTGCTCAGTTTGGGCCTCTGATTAAAACTGATGTTTTTTCCCCTATTCAAATATGAGCTCCACGTTCTCACTATATCATACTATATGAGCCATAAAAAGCCTGATGTGATATAAAACACATATGCATACTTTTATTTTATATGCCAGGCCTTACAGGGTTAAATGTTTAATCTGTTTGAATACCAGTGTATTTGTTATACATTAATATATGTTCCCTAAATACATTCAAACGTTAGTCAAAAAATGTACACAGTAAGACCAAATCATTCTATTGTGGAAGATTAACTCAATATAGAGGAATTACAGCATAACATCCTAAAGATGGCAGCATAAGCCTTATTAGACCAGTAGGCTCTACTATAGCAGGACAGACACATAAGGTCAAATGGACCGTATTTAGCAGCAAATCCGGTATAAATCTGTTCTTGTGGTATGACACACATGGAGAAGTACAAAGTATACAGCACTGTAAAGTAAGCACAGATGAAATGCACATGTGAAGCCAGTAGTAGTCTTAAGTCTAAAATCTTAAAGTCAGCATGAAATCAAAATCAACTGTATTTACTTTTTTACAATACATGTTCCTGGTCTTATTGCTAATACTGCACAATATTCTAAAGAAAAACGTTGTATTTTTGTTAAAATGCTTGCTCTGTATCTAAAATAATATTCCTTTTTCAGCTGACCAAGCATTCTCAAAGATGCAATTCACCTTATATTTTTTTCATTAAATCCTTAAATGATGTTGGCGCCGATAGCCTAGTGGGCAGCGCATCATGGTTGCTTTTCAGGAGACCCAAGTTCAAGTCCTGGCTCGTGGACCTTTTCCAATCCCTTCCCCCTTTCTGTCAACTAACTGTCCTATGTCAATAAAAAAAGGCAAAAATGCCCCCCCAAAAAATCTTTAAATGACATTGGCGCTGATAGCCTTGTGGGCAGCGTATCAACACATAGCATGATTGCTCTTCAGGCTACCCATGTTTGAGTCCCTCCCCCCTCTCTCTTCCTGTCAACTAACTGTCCTATCTCAATAAAAAAAAGGAAAAAATGCCAAAAAATAAATCTTTAATTGACATTGGCTCCGATAGCCTAGTGGGCAGTGCAGCAACACATAGTGCGGTTGCTCTACAGGCGACCCAAGTTTGAGTCCTGGCTCATGGACCTTTCCCAATCCCTCCCCCCTCTCTCTCTTCCTGTCAACTAACTGTCCTATCTCAATTAAAAAAAAGGCAAAAATGCCAAAAAATAAATCTTTAATTGACATTGGCTCCGATAGCCTAGTGGGCAGTGCAGCAACACATAGTGCGGTTGCTCTACAGGCGACCCAAGTTTGAGTCCCGGCTCGTGGACCTTTCCCGATTCCCCCCCCCCCCTCTCTCTTCCTGTCTCAATAAAAAAAAAAATGCCAAAAAAATAAATCTTTAAATGACATTGGTTCTGATAGCCTAGTGGGCAGCACCTCAACACGTAGTGTGGTTACTCTTCAGGCAACCCGAGTTTGAGTCCTGGCTCATGGACCTTTCCCAATTCCTTCCACCTCTCTCTCTCCAATTCACTTCATATCAACTAACTGTCCTATCTCAATTAAAAAATAAATCTTTAAATGATGTCAACGGCAATAGCGCCATCATACACATAGTGCGGTTGCTGTTCAGGTGACCCTGATTTCGAGTCCCGGCTTTTGGGCTTTTCCCGATCCCTTCCCCTTCTCTCTCTCCCAATTCACTTCCTATCAACTAACTCCTATCTCAATTAAAAAATGGCAAAAAGTAAATCATTAAAAAACATTAAATGAGTGAAATGAGTAACACTTTGAACAAAAGAAAAAGAAAGGCTTAATGTGGCCCCTTCAGGAGTTTCCAATTGATCCTTTTTTTATTCTTTGTCCAAATATCTCTTGGACCGATCCGGGCTCTGTTCCACTCATCTCAGGTTCACGGTCTCCACACGCATTATGAACCTGAGCTTGTGTGCGGGTGTGGATGTAGCTGGTGGTTTTGACCACTGTCTGGTCTTCCTGGATTCCAGCTCGGTGTGGTTTAGGGCACCCTGGATCTCCGTCGCAAGAGCTGGTGATTTCGCCCCACGCTTATGTTTCTGGGATATAGCTGAATTATGGCAACGGTGCCCAAAACCACACAGATTTTAACGCTTAATCTTCAGTTAAAGCGTTCCAAGAGAGGTCTGCCAGTGAAAAGCAGAGAGGGAAACTTTGAAAATGTCGAGCTCTTAAGAAACACCCTTTCTGTCTTTATTGTATTTCATTTACACAGAAAACAGTTCTCCAGCCAAGCACCACATAAAAGTGTCTTTTAAAGCATAACAGTGGTGCCCTCAGGAAAGGGATCTGAGAGAAACTAGGCAATTATCAACATCGGGGTGTATAAAAGTGGTTTTGAAAAAGGAATGCAGTGTAAACTGTAGCAGGGTGATGACATGTTCAAACGTATAAACTGTCCAAGCGTGTACGTTTTCCAAATCCAACAATCTTCGAATTGTATTTACTGTACATTTTTGTTTAATGATGGAATATGAGAATGCTTATGTATTGTGAACACTGAAGTAACAGCATCTGCAAGATGGCAGCCAGTCATATTTTGCACGTCTGTTTACGTTTAAGTAGGTTTCAGTGATTATCTTGAAATGCAATTGTCTTTTTTTCATGGACGTTGCATTGGCAGGGATTTAACTGCATGTTGACAACAGGAAATGAATGCTATAAAATGCAAAAATTTGCAGCTTCTACACTTAAAATTAAACTTCCCTAGTCCACGTACTGTGCACTGCAATACTTTTCAGCACACAGTTTAGCCTGTCCATCACGCAACCACTGTCAGCATATGTAAAACTTGAAATTTTCATATGGTTTGTGGCTTATAACCATATTTTAACATAAAGTGCCTTAAAAGTATGATAAAATGAAGTATTTAAGAGGTATTTTCAAAATGTTTGAGATCTAGATCTTTTCTTAAAGGTGAAGTGTGTGGTATTTCTATGTTAATATGCAGGGACAACTATAAGTAAGCCATTTGTAAGTTGATTTTGCCATAAATGTGTAAACACTGTGGCTGTGTGGTGCTTTCAAAACATTGCTCTGTTTGTTTGAGCATCTCGTCCAGCCCAACACAGCAACACTGACTCAACCAGTGCTGAGGCGGGACAGTCTGTTTGTCCATTTGTGATCAAATGTTTCAAAAACGTGAGCTTTTTAAAGGCCCACTGAAGTGCCCTGTAACGCCCAGCATTATTCAGTGTGTTGATGTAATTTCCACTGAAACAGAAATACAGGGTGGGACATATCAAACAGCTCCTCCCCCTTTTAAAAAATAGCCAATAGCGTTTTGTTTATATCACAGCACAACCAGAGCTGTTGAACTTGGTAAAGCCTCAGTTTCCTTCTAATCTTTAACTTTCTCCTTCTAATCTCTTCCAATTCGCTTTAAAATACAGCATTCTGTGCAGAATTCAAATGGGTCCGATATGTTCTGTGGTCTACGCCGACTCGCGCATATGATCCGCTCTGTGCTCTCATGTCTCTGGACCGGAGCAGACTGTGCACACGCTGCGGCAGTTCACGTGATGCTAACGTGAAACCAGACTTCATATATATGCCATTCACCATGTGGAAAATAATAAATGTGTGAACAAGTTTCAGTGTCAATTTATAATGTAGGGGGCGGGACTTTTTAGATTCTAGAGAGCATTTGATTGGACAGAAAAACTGATGAGAAGCTGAAGTGCAGCATGATGTCATCAAAATAGTTGATCCCTATTGGTGGAAGTGACGAGACCATACGTTTTGAACGCTTATATCTTCTAAATACGAGTTTTGTCATTGTTTTGGAGCTTATAGATAAGAGTAAGGCTAACATATTCTTACTTAAAGCCAAAAAAGGTTTTGATTTTGATTTCATGGCTACTTTAACTGTGCATGACAATAACATACAGACAGTTGCAATATCCATTAAACAAAGGAGATATGAGAGTGTTTTTGATGCTGTAGTAACAATGTATCGCCGCCTCTGTGTAGAGCATGAAAAGACACGTGGACCAGCGTACAACAAGCAGCGTCTCAAAGGTTTGTATTCATGGCTAATTAGAATCAGGCCCTTGGTGTGGTGCTAGATTGAGAGGCAGCTTTTCACAGGCGCTGAATGGATTTGTCCTGGCTTGGAAAAACCTAGTACAGTATATTTCCCCTGTTGACAGTCCAAACTGTGCTTATAGGACACACACCTCGATGTCAACTCTCACTACAGAGAAAGTGAGACTCCTTTTCCCAAAGCCTGCCAGTCCAGCTCTTTATGAACGGCGTGCCAAACAAGTTCTCCATTTATTTGTTCAATTATTATGTGAATTTTTGCTGTTTTGTTTGGCTGGTGTTGACGGAGGTCAGCTCGTGTCAATACTGGGTTGTACTCAAAGGCAATATGAACTGTCAGGTGTTTTTATGAGGCCTTGAATGGGCACAAGGGCAAAGTCGCCACCCACGCCCACCTACTGTGTGCAGGCTGGACGTTTTCCACCGAACCAATCCATGGGGGCCGTCTGGTCATATGACCATGTATATTGTGACTTCCCCATGTTAGCACAGGAATTCCACCTTGAGGATCTTATTCACGTGGGCCGACACAAAGAACCGGCAGTTTATGCCAAGCACAATTACCCAAGCACCTGAAGAGAAATCCACCTACTGTCCCAATGCACAAGTCTGGCCCACACAGGGAAGTTAACATGAATTGAGTTTGGCTGGGTGTTTCAATACTCCATTATTACAGGAATAATCCTCAACATTATAACTGCTCAGTATAACTGTATTTTGCGAAAGCCAGTTTTGGACCACATATTAGGGTGCTTCCAAAGGAAGCCAAAACAATCGATTTTGTGTCTTAATAGTACATATAATACACCAGTTTAAATCTACAGGCCTACAGAACAGAGTTTTAGTCACTTCAAAAGTTATATTACAAATTAGAGTGCGTATTGTCACCAAAAGGACGCACAAAAGAGGTAACAACAGCAAATCCACTCAAGCACTGTTGATTAGGATCAGTATTGGATGGTATATTGATAAAACACAAAACATAGACAACAAATTATTCACACAAATATGTCACAAAAAACATAGGGTAACTACAAATGTTAGATTTTCGTTTAGTCAGAGCGCATGTTTTTCAGCAATAGACTGTAAAGAAAGATGGGCGACGCATCTCTATGTCCTTCCACCATAGAAAAATGAAGCCAATTATCCCAGAAACTACCTAAAATGACGCAAACCATCTTCAGAAAAACATTATTTGAAGTATAATTGGATTTTTTAGTTTGGCTCACATCCCATTTGATTACATGGAAAGCGCAGGGATTATGACCTATACTGCATCCAGTAGAAAGAAATGGTTATGGCAATACATCCAAGCGATAACTATTCCAACATGTTCTTAAGTCGGATAATGTCTGTGTCCTAAAATCCCACAAAGCCTTGCGTTGCTGACATCACATTCCCATTCTCTATAGGTCAATAACTGGAAGAATAACAAAATGCGAAGTGGTAAATTAATTTGCTCTACAAACCAGTGTGTTTATGATTCCGAGTTGGATTCGGGAAGTAAAAACTTCATTCATTTTCTCCATAAGGAAACTTTAAAGACAGACCTACTGTGAGCTACGAGGTTGTTGATCCATGGTATTTGCCTCTGCTGAAGCTGTCAGCACACATTATTTCAACTTATTTTTAAAATAATTATGTTTAACAGTGGAATTCCTGGTGAAAAAACTACATTACCCATGATGCTGTACAGAAAATTACACCAATCAGAGAGTTGAAGAAAGCAAAACATTCCAAAATAGCTCTTTAGCTCCGCCCACTTTAATGAAATCGAGTCAGTCTCAGTACGTTCTCAGGCCCTAGTGCTTTTTCTTTTTAAAATGCATACGTTTTGCGATAGTTACTCATGTCGTTTACACTAGTGTTTTCAAACATCGAAAACGGAGACTTTCGAAAATGCTGCAGACCCAGTTTGAGTTTGAAAATGCCGGCGTTGCATTTCAGTATAAACGGACCAAAACAAAGACTTTTGAAAACGATGCCATGGCTGCCCACGTTCGCTCTGCGTATCCTTGACGACCGTGTAAACAATAACATGACTGAACTGCAATTTTTGCTGGCTTTGTTGTCATTTTTAGCAGCCATTGTGCATTTTTTTAATACTACAGCTGCCTGCATGCACAAGAAGCAACTGTTTACACTTGTATGCGCATGCGCAGTGTGCATGAGTGGTCATGTGAAATGCGTTTTCGGTCATGTAGTATAGATGGAGATTGTTTCTGAAACGCTGTGGAAAGCCAGTGTAGACGAGGATTGTTTTCATTACGCCATTTTAAAATGAAAAAGCACTAGTGTAAACGGGGCCTCAAAATACTTACATGTTTGTATATATATATGCATATTTTGCAATAAACTTAAAATATCGCACTGCTTCATGGGATTGTAGTTCTTTCTATCACTAAAGCCTTAAGTACCTTTGTATTTTTGTCCAATTTTCAAAAACTTTTTTGCTTCAAATCAAAGTTTGTAGCGTTGTGATTCAATTGGCTTGGTTCATGGCTTATAACTCTTGAACGAAGATTTTTTTTAAAACCCCTATGGGAAAAATGTATGAAAAAATACTTACGGAACAAGCACCACTGAAAAAGGGGGCGGGCACAGTTGCACTCTATAGATCTAATTTTGTGGGCGGAGCCTACCTGATAGCAGAAAATGAGAGTTCTGCAGTAGCAGTTCAATTCAATTCACATTTATTTGTATAGCGCTTTTCACGATACATATAATTTCAAAGCAGCTTTACAGAGAATGCATGTCAACATTACAATTTAGAGAATGCAGTTAGCTAACAATGTAATAATTTAGGCAATTTAATTTACAATCACTGTCAGCAGATTAATTGAAGGTAGAAGCAATGAGCTCCTGGAAAGCAGTCTGTGGAAGCCATGAAATAAAAGAATAAAAAAAGTTAATTTCGAGTTTATATCTTACAATTCTGACTTTTTTCTCGCAAATCTGAGTTTATATCTCACAATTCTTAGAAGAAAAAACAATTTTGAGATATACTCGTTATTCTATTTTCCTCAGAATTGCGAGTTAATATTCCTTTTTCCCCCCTCATAATTGTGATATAAACTCACAATTGCAAGTCCAAGTCTGAACAATATACATGCAAATGCAAGAAAAAAAAGTCAGAATTGTGAGATAAAAATGTTATATGTTTAAAAGTTATGTAAAATGTTATAGGTTTAAAATATTATTTCATGCTGTAACTGCTATGTATGTCCCCTATGAACTGCATATGTGAATATTATGTTACTGTTTACATCAAATTCATGCTTTAATAGTAGACTAATCATTGCAGGTTGCATCATCAGTCTGTGACTTGCAACATAAACGTCTGCGTTTAGCTTCAAAGTGCGTCTTCAACGACGGTATTCTATAAAAACGAAGACTACATTTTTTGCATTCCGATTCTGACATCCAAATTCTGTGGATTTTGCCCATTTTCCTCCACTTGTTACCGCAATTTTTCTGCCAGCACAATGCACGAGCAGCTGCAAGTGACGTAACTGTGATGTCTGCTCCAAATTGGTCTATATCAAGCAGCATAACACAACAATAACAATAACTGAAGCCTCAAAACATTCAAGTTACAATGGCCTCGCCTGCTCTTATGTTAAAAAGAGGGATGATAATTTATCTCAAAGCAAACCTTACAGCTTTGTTCACACATAGCATCGAAATGTCCATTTACCTGCAATGTTACAACTTTGCACCCAGAATGTGTCTATAGGGTAGAAAAGGGAGACTGAAATTGTGGTTGATGACTTTCGACAACAAAAATTTTGGTCCCTCAGAAACTCAATACACCTGAAATAATGGCAAAACAAGTGCTATTTTTATATTACTTTTGAATGTAACCAGTGGGCCAGTCAAATTCTGAACATGCTGCATGTTTAACCTCGCGTTGACATGTTTTATGTTATATTACATCGCAGGAAGCACAATCCCAAGTCTTTGGAATGACCGAGCCAGTGGACCGAAGCGCTCGATCGCCACCTGCAACGAGACAGAACGCGCCTCTCAGACCATTCCTGTCCCTCACTGAACCCTCTCGCTCTGGAAACTTAAACAGCTTTTTAAGAATGAGGAGGGTTTTTCAGTTTGTTGCTAAATTTAGGTTGGCCCTGTGCAGGCAGCAGGTTCCTGAGCCATTTTCAACAAAGATGAGCCGTAGCCCTTGCCCAGTGCCGGCGGGTGGCGGCTGCCGGTGGTCTGCTGTTCTCTTATGCACTAGCTTTTAAGTAAACATGGCAATTCTGCGGTCGCCATCGCCATGGCAGCCAGCAAAAGGCCTTACTGTGTGGCGGCACACACAGCCTTGGTGTGCCTTCTCCTAAACCCCCACGCCTTCAGCTCAGTGGACTGAGGTCAGCAGGCATTGAGACCCATGATGTATGATCCCCAAAATCTGAAGAAGCCCCTCAGCAGTTCACCCTCCGGTCCCCGTTGTTCCAGCGCGAACACAGCACTTTTTCATGCATTTTAGCCGCGGCGTATCACTCATCTGCCCTGCCGCACGGGATTCTGGGATACGTGTGGGTCTTTAGAGGGACGCCTCCCATTCACCTCCATTATCCAGTAAATATTTGTATATTTTATGTATGGCTGGATGGTGGAGGGCTAAACTAACCAAGCATTTACTGGAAGGGCTTTCCCTCCAGACGATTAGATAAAATCGAAACATGTTTTTGTAGGCGGTTTGCTGACCGCTGAAATGTTGACCGACCACATGGGATGGCACCTGCTCGACAACATGAAAGCATTTACCTTCATCTCTGAAATTGCTTTATTGTCTATTATGTAGAGCTACCATGGTATACAAAAAAGGCCAGTTTGTTGACCTATAGGAAATTTTTATAAAATATATTTACATATATTTTAGTTTTATATGTATATATGTTTGTGTGTTGTGTGTATTCATGTTTTTTTTCATGTTATATATATATATATATACAGTACAGTCCAAAAGTTTGGAACCACTAAGATTTTTAATGTTTTTAAAAGTTTCGTCTGCTCACCAAGGCTACATTTATTTAATTAAAAATACAGTAAAAAACAGTAATATTGTGAAATATTATTACAATTTAAAATAACTGTTTTCTATTTAAATATATTTGACAAAGTAATTTATTCCTGTGATGCAAAGCTGAATTTTCAGCATCGTTACTCCAGTCTTCAGTGTCACATGATCCTTCAGAAATCATTCTAATATGCTGATCTGCTGCTCAAGAAACATTTAATGTGTACAATTGTACAAAATATTTGTGTACAATATTTTTTTTCAGGATTATTTGATGAATAGAAAGTTCAAAAGAACAGTGTTTATCTGAAATCTAATCTTTTGTAACATTATAAATGTCTTTACTGCCACTTTTGATTGATTTAATGCATCCTTGCTGAATAAAAGTATTCATTTCTTTAATTTCTTTTCAAAAAAATTAAAATAAAAATTCTTACTGACCCCAAACTTTTGAACGGTAGTGTATAATGCTACAGAAGCTTTGTATTTCAGATAAATGCTGTTCTTTTGAACTTTCTATTCATCAAGGAATCCTGAAAAAAAAGTACACAACTGTTTTCAACATTGAAAATAATCATAAATGTTTATTGAGCAGCAAATCAGCATATTAGAATGATTTCTGAAGGATCATGTGACACTGAAGACTGGAGTAACGATGCTGAAAATTCAGCTTTGCATCACAGGAATAAATTACTTTGTCAAATATATTTAAATAGTACACAGTTATTTTAAATTGTAATAATATTTCACAATATTACTGTTTTTTACTGTATTTTTAATTAAATAAATGTAGCCTTGGTGAGCAGACGAAACTTCTTTTAAAAACATAAAAAATCTTAGTGGTTCCAAACTTTTGGACTGTACTGTATATATATATATATATGTGTGTGTGTATATTAGTGGTCAAATCGATGACCATTAATCGCATGTAACAGAAGTTTGTAAACATAATGTGTATATTTTCTGTATATTTTAAAAGTATTGCATAAAATGTATTTAAAAAATACATGTAAGCAAGAATAGAAAAGTGTTGGCTTTTTCTCAATATTTTGTATTGTTTCAGAAACGTGACAAATTTAGAATATGTTCAGAAAATCTCTCTTTTTGTCTAATTAATGAATTTATTCATATTTTTGCTGTATTTATTTTTTGCCTAATGGGATAGCAAAAAACATTATTTTTAACACATAAAGTTAACAAATTATATAGAAAACTTTGCATGCACTAAATATTGAGTTTGACGGCAGAATGTATAATGGCACCAATATAGTCTTTATATAAAATGAAATTGAAATACATTATGCGATAAAAGCTGATACAAAGCGTTTCACAAGTGAAAGCTCCTTTGTATGCTTTCTAAGTTCAGGAACACATCAAGTTTGACTTTGACAAGTTTCACCTATAGTTTTTATTGAGAACACACGAGTGTCCTTTCCGCGGCCCCTAGTGCTGAATATTTAAATACAGTCTCTGTGAATACTCTTTTCATGAAGAAGTCCTCTAGGTGCCTTCGTATCGATGCGATGTGAGCATAACTGAATGAAATAACACGCAAGTCTGTGCATCGAACAATAGTGACCTAAATGAAGCTCTGCTTATGGAGATCAGCGGTGGGAGGTGTGTCGCCTCGTCGGTTTCCAAACTTCTTACCTGCTAGCAGAAGGATTTACTGGAACCCTCAGACAGGCTTTCACAGCTCGGGCTCTAAACGGCCTGTTGGCAAGGCGGCCATGTTTTCTCTGGCACCGAATCAAACCCGCCGGACTAGATCCAAAAGTACCTACACAACACAAACCTGTGGGATGTTTGGATGATAAATTGCCGACGCTCTGCAGTAGAACAAAAAATATTGGCCTTGCTGGGGACATCAGTCTTAATAATCTCACAGTCAGATGGCACACTGGGTGGCTGGGTCGGACCAGAGCTTGCATGTTTCTCAAATGTCCCACGATTCACTTAGAGTGGCGTTTGACTACAGGTGTCATATCAAAGTTTGTCCAAGTGCTGAGAAGGTCAAGTGCCAGTGGTCGACAGGGGAACTGACAAGGTGTTAAATGACATGTTTTCTTCATTTAACAATTTCACGGAGAAGACCGCAAAAATTTGAGACTTTCCTCGGTAGCAGAATTCACTTACGCCTCACGATTAAATCTGGAGCGCTGCTGTGCAGCGGCCCGCTGGAATTTTTGGCTAAAAACGTTTGGTCAAATGGAAGAAATCGTGTCATGTGTTCCCGCAAGGTTACATGATAAAACAAACACAAGAACAAAACAGGAGTACACGGGAAGCGGAAAGGAAACTCAAGCCATGACAGTTAAACAATTTCTCACAAAACGCATTAGTGTGGATGAGTCAAACCCTTTTGAACATTGCTAGACGGTGCTGTCACTGACTAGAAGTACAAAACAAAACATTCCTCAGTAGTTTGAGGCTAATAAGAAGAAAGACTGAACATGAAGGATTCATGAGACCAAACCGTACAGCTACTCTTTTACAGATAAACGTTCTGTACAGCAGATTCCTCTAATCAAGAACCTTTTTTGTCGTTTTTGAGTCAGCGATATGGTTTTGAGATTAAGATTAAGGAGATTACCACCAAGTGTCCACTAGGGCTGGGTATTGACACAATTTTCATGATTCGATTCGATTACGATTTCGATTTGATTATTTTGGATATAGTATTTCAGTTACAGTACATGGCAAAAATTATAATGAATATGTTTTTCTGAGGTAAATGTGACGTCACGTGACATTGTTTACCAGCTGTTTTATTGAGTCTTTCCGAGGTTGAAGCACTGATTGAGCGATTACACGAGACATGATACGGATTTCAGTAAGTTGTACTGTATATTTTAACATCCCTTCAGATGTTCATGCATGTTTATTTCGCTGTAACTGGTATTAAAGCGGAGGAGAGGATGATCACATGCTTCTCTTTAACTGAGGCGCTAAAGTGATCTGTCACGCCACATTAAACAGCGCCAAAACGGTATTTATTTTTTTAATCTCATAATAAAATGGACGTCATTTGAAATCTGAGACTTTGCTTCATATCAAAATTAACAGATTATTGTGATTTATTGGATGGGAGGCGCTACATATTCTGCTCATTCATCAACTGTAAACAGAATAGATTAATCGATTCTTGGGATTTAAGAATCGATATCGGTTCGTAAAAATGAGAATCAATTAAAATCAAGAAATCAATATTTTTTACCCAGCCCTAGTGTCCACCAAAGTGTTTTTTAATCCAGCTGAAAATGCTAGGCGCTCTGCTATACTAATACTAATTGTACAGCAAGAATTTTGTGTCAGTTGGCCCGTGTTGTATTTGTCCCGCCCCTCCTCAACTCTGATTGGACGGCTGCCTAAAAAGTGACATTGACGAGCGCAGCATTTTACTCAAAATTGAACGTTCTTCAATTCGAGGCGACCAGCAAAAAAAGGCAAGTGTTCAGCGCTTGAGCATGAAAAGACGCTCAGTGCCTCGTTACGCTCCTGGTGTTTAAAAAGAGCAGCGCTCCCATGGAAAAAAATTGGAAAAGTACGTTAGCCGTTGGAAATAGGTCTCGTTCACACAGAACACGTCTTTGTGTCTAAAAACGCGAGATGCAGCGCTCAGGAATGTTTTTTTAAAAAGCGCAGCGCAGAACGCAAGGGTCTCGAGACGAGCTTTTGAGACGTGATGCAATAACGGAAATAACAGAAATAGGCAAACAGCTGAACAGGACATGGAAAAAAAGAAAATAATCGTGTTGCTGTCAAATAAAACAGTTGCCATGCCAACTTGCTAAAGTAAACAGAAGCTCGCAACGCTTGCCCCGCCTCCGAGTTCTTCTGATTGGTCCACTGTTTTGGAACTGACATTGATGAGTGGTGCTGCGTGTAAAAGTTGACACGGCATCTTAAAAATGTGGCGCTCATGCGAGGCGCTACAAAAGACACGCGACGCAAGCGTAACGGCCATACAGTTTTCACGATTCGATTCAATTACGATTTAGATTATTTTGGATGTAGTATTTCAGTTACAGTACATGGCAAAAATTATTATGAATATGTAACGGTGTGAATATGTTATTCTGAGGTAAATGTGACATTACGTGACATTGTTTACAAGCTGTTTTATTGACGTCTTTCCGAGGTTGAAACACTGATTGAGTGATTACACGAGACATGATACGGATTTCAGTAAGTTGTACTGTATATTTTAACATACCTTCAGATGTTCATGCATGTTTATTTCGCTGTAACTGGTATTAAAGCGGAGGAGAGGATGATCACATGCTTCTCTTTAACTGAGGCGCTAAAGCGATCTGTCACGCCACATTAAACAGCACCAAAACGGTGTTTATTTTTTGAATCTCATAATAAGATGGACGTCATTTGAAATCTGAGACTTTGCTTCATATCAAAATTAACAGATTATTGTGATTTATTGGATGGGAGGCGCAACATATTCTGCTCATTCATCAACTGTAAACAGACTAGACTAATCGATTCTTGGGATTTAAGAATCGATATCGGTTCGTAAAAATGAGAATCAATTAAAATCAAGAAATCAATATTTTTTACCCAGCCCTAGTGTCCACCAAAGTGTTTTTTTATCCAGCTGAAAATGCTAGGCGCTCTGCTATACTAATACTCGTCGTACAGCAGGAATTTTGTGACAGTTGGCCGGTGTTGTATTTGTCCCGCCCCTCCTCAACTCTGATTGGACGGCTGCCTAAAAAGTGACATTGACGAGCGCAGCATTTTACTCAAAATTGAACATTCTTCAATTCGAGGCGACCAGTAAAAAAAGGCAAGAGTTCAGCGCTTGAGCATGAAAAAGACGCTCAGTGCCTCGTTACGCTCCTGGTGTTTAAAAAGAGCAGCGCTCCCATGGAAAACAATTGGAAAAGTACGTTAGCCGTTGGAAATAGGTCTCGTTCACACAGAACACGTCTTTGTGTCTAAAAGCTTGAGATGCAGTGCTCAGGAATATTTTTTTAAAAAGCGCAGCGCAGAACGCAAGGGTCTCGAGACGAGCTTTTGAGACGTGATGCAATAACGGAAATAATAGAAATAGGCAAACAGCTGAACAGGACATGGAAAAAAAGAAAATAATCGTGTTGCTGTCAAATAAAACAGTTGCCATGCCAACTTGCTAAAGTAAACAGAAGCTCGCAACGCTTGCCCCGCCTCCGAGTTCTTCTGATTGGTCCACTGTTTTGGAACTGACATTGATGAGTGGCGCTGCGTGTAAAAGTTGACACGGCATCTTAAAAATGTGGCGCTCATGCGAGGCGCTGCAAAAGACACGCGACGCAAGCGTAACGGCCATACAGTTTTCACGATTCGATTCAATTACGATTTAGATTATTTTGGATGTAGTATTTCAGTTACAGTACATGGCAAAAATTATTATGAATATGTAACGGTGTGAATATGTTTTTCTGAGGTAAATGTGACATTACGTGACATTGTTTACAAGCTGTTTTATTGACGTCTTTCCGAGGTTGAAACACTGATTGAGTGATTACACGAGACATGATACGGATTTCAGTAAGTTGTACTGTATATTTTAACATACCTTCAGATGTTCATGCATGTTTATTTCGCTGTAACTGGTATTAAAGCGGAGGAGAGGATGATCACATGCTTCTCTTTAACTGAGGCGCTAAAGCGATCTGTCACGCCACATTAAACAGCACCAAAACGGTGTTTATTTTTTGAATCTCATAATAAGATGGACGTCATTTGAAATCTGAGACTTTGCTTCATATCAAAATTAACAGATTATTGTGATTTATTGGATGGGAGGCGCAACATATTCTGCTCATTCATCAACTGTAAACAGACTAGACTAATCGATTCTTGGGATTTAAGAATCGATATCGGTTCGTAAAAATGAGAATCAATTAAAATCAAGAAATCAATATTTTTTACCCAGCCCTAGTGTCCACCAAAGTGTTTTTTAATCCAGCTGAAAATGCTAGGCGCTCTGCTATACTAATACTAATTGTACAGCAAGAATTTTGTGTCAGTTGGCCCGTGTTGTATTTGTCCCGCCCCTCCTCAACTCTGATTGGACGGCTGCCTAAAAAGTGACATTGACGAGCGCAGCATTTTACTCAAAATTGAACATTCTTCAATTCGAGGCGACCAGCAAAAAAAGGCAAGTGTTCAGCGCTTGAGCATGAAAAGACGCTCAGTGCCTCGTTACGCTCCTGGTGTTTAAAAAGAGCAGCGCTCCCATGGAAAAAAATTGGAAAAGTACGTTAGCCGTTGGAAATAGGTCTCGTTCACACAGAACACGTCTTTGTGTCTAAAAACGCGAGATGCAGCGCTCAGGAATGTTTTTTTAAAAAGCGCAGCGCAGAACGCAAGGGTCTCGAGACGAGCTTTTGAGACGTGATGCAATAACGGAAATAACAGAAATAGGCAAACAGCTGAACAGGACATGGAAAAAAAGAAAATAATCGTGTTGCTGTCAAATAAAACAGTTGCCATGCCAACTTGCTAAAGTAAACAGAAGCTCGCAACGCTTGCCCCGCCTCCGAGTTCTTCTGATTGGTCCACTGTTTTGGAACTGACATTGATGAGTGGTGCTGCGTGTAAAAGTTGACACGGCATCTTAAAAATGTGGCGCTCATGCGAGGCGCTGCAAAAGACACGCGACGCAAGCGTAACGGCCATACAGTTTTCACGATTCGATTCAATTACGATTTAGATTATTTTGGATGTAGTATTTCAGTTACAGTACATGGCAAAAATTATTATGAATATGTAACGGTGTGAATATGTTTTTCTGAGGTAAATGTGACATTACGTGACATTGTTTACAAGCTGTTTTATTGACGTCTTTCCGAGGTTGAAACACTGATTGAGTGATTACACGAGACATGATACGGATTTCAGTAAGTTGTACTGTATATTTTAACATACCTTCAGATGTTCATGCATGTTTATTTCGCTGTAACTGGTATTAAAGCGGAGGAGAGGATGATCACATGCTTCTCTTTAACTGAGGCGCTAAAGCGATCTGTCACGCCACATTAAACAGCACCAAAACGGTGTTTATTTTTTGAATCTCATAATAAGATGGACGTCATTTGAAATCTGAGACTTTGCTTCATATCAAAATTAACAGATTATTGTGATTTATTGGATGGGAGGCGCAACATATTCTGCTCATTCATCAACTGTAAACAGACTAGACTAATCGATTCTTGGGATTTAAGAATCGATATCGGTTCGTAAAAATGAGAATCAATTAAAATCAAGAAATCAATATTTTTTACCCAGCCCTAGTGTCCACCAAAGTGTTTTTTTATCCAGCTGAAAATGCTAGGCGCTCTGCTATACTAATACTCGTCGTACAGCAGGAATTTTGTGACAGTTGGCCGGTGTTGTATTTGTCCCGCCCCTCCTCAACTCTGATTGGACGGCTGCCTAAAAAGTGACATTGACGAGCGCAGCATTTTACTCAAAATTGAACATTCTTCAATTCGAGGCGACCAGTAAAAAAAGGCAAGAGTTCAGCGCTTGAGCATGAAAAAGACGCTCAGTGCCTCGTTACGCTCCTGGTGTTTAAAAAGAGCAGCGCTCCCATGGAAAACAATTGGAAAAGTACGTTAGCCGTTGGAAATAGGTCTCGTTCACACAGAACACGTCTTTGTGTCTAAAAGCTTGAGATGCAGTGCTCAGGAATATTTTTTAAAAAAGCGCAGCGCAGAACGCAAGGGTCTCGAGACGAGCTTTTGAGACGTGATGCAATAACGGAAATAATAGAAATAGGCAAACAGCTGAACAGGACATGGAAAAAAAGAAAATAATCGCACTGGCTACGGCCTCCTCCATCATGTTGCCGTCAAATAAAACAGTTGCCATGCCAACTTGCTAAAGTAAACAGAAACTCGCAACACTTGCCCCGCCTCCGAGTTCTTCTGATTGGTCCACTGTTTTGGAACTGACATTGATGAGCGGCGCTGCGTGTAAAAGTTGACACGGCATCTTAAAAATGTGGCGCTCATGCAAGGCGCTGCAAAAGACGTGAGACGCAAGCGTAACGGTCATGTGCGTCCGTCTAGCGCATAATTTATAAAGAAAATTCAAGATCAATACCATATTTCATCATATTTTATTTGACAAATGACCATGAGGCTGTGAGAGATAGCATTACAGTGTGTTCAAAGATGTCAAGTGTTCAGCTTACAAAAAATTGAAAATCTTAATTAAATTTGACATGACAAAAACGCAACTTCTGTCATAGTTTTTTATCACAGCCCTCATGTTCTAAACTTGTATGCTGTTATTTTTACTGCACTCTAAAAACTAATTCAGGGGACCTTTAGTCATTACTTAAATATGTATATTGTTGTGAAATAAAAAATCAAGTTCTGAAATGCTGTTAGACTTTTTACTTGTAATTGTTATTTTATTGAGCTTGGATGACACACAAATTATGCCTATTGATTCGATATACTATCATGACTTGTCATAGTTTAACATTTTCAGTTAATCAAAAATGTATTTAATTTTAAGTTCTGTTAATGTAAAATACAATCTGATGACGTGTAAACGTGTTTCATTGTTTTGAGTTGTATGAACACTTCTTTTAACTGGGCTGGGATTTATATTTCCCATCATGCTTTGCCCATGGCACTTGAAAGGGAGAGTAAATGCTAAAATTAAGTCTTATATAATGTTTTTTTGCACAAGATTAATGGTAAGGGAGATTTAGTAGTAATTAGTGTTTTGTTATGCTAATTTAGAAGAGTTAATGTGTTAATGTGGGATTTGGAGATTTACCATCATGGTGAGAAGCGGTGCTTGGTAAGATCATGTTACTTAGAAATGCCTTTTATTGTGTCCAAAAAGCATCTTCACCTTACTTAAAACAATATGTTGGATC